>NC_057814.1:343248382-343251315 GCF_018294505.1 Triticum aestivum
CGCCTCCGCCCGTTGCTGGCCCCGCTGATGCCGTGCCGCGCCCGCCTCTTGCCCGTCGCAGTGCGCGCGCCCGCAGCTCCGCTTCCCTCCCGCGAGCCGCGCCGCCGACCCGCTCCCGCTCGGCCCTCTCCTGGGTCGGGCGCCGCAGCGCCCAACACCCAGCGCCCGCATCCCCCTGTGCCCGCTATGCCCTTGGGCCTATGACAGGGGGCCCCATCCCCTGGAACATTTAAAAAAATGAATATAAAAAAATAAAATAAAATAAAATAATTAAGTAATTAATTGATTAAGTTAATTAATCCTATTTAATTAATCCAATTAACTAGTTAGTTTAATTAAATAGTAATTAGATTAGTTAAACCCTAATTAGACTAAATAGTCAATGGCGAACGGGACCCACACGTCAGTTGACCAGCCAACGCCTCTATTGACTGCTGACGTCATGCTGACGTCAGCATGCACTGTTCTGGATAATGTTGAATTAAATTAATTAAATAAATGCTAAAATTAATTTAGATCTTTTAAAATTCATATAAAATAAACCGTAGCTCAGATGAAAATACTTTGTACATGAAAGTTGCTCAGAACGACGAGACGAATCCAGATACGCAACCCGTTCGTCCGCCACACATCACTAACATATCGAACTCGCAACTTTCCCCCTCTGTTTCATCTGTCCGAAAATGCGAAACATCGGGAATACTTTCCCGGATGTTCCCCCCTTCGCCGGTACCACCTACTGCCGCGTTAGGGCACACCTAGCACCACTCATTGTCATGTCACGCATCATCATGCTTATGTTTGCATTGTATTTACTGTTTCTTCCCTCTCTTCTCTCAGGTAGACTACGAGACCGACGCTGCTGCTACCCAGTTCGACTACGGAGTTGACACCCCTCCTACTTGCCAGAGCAACCAGGCAAGCCCCCCCTTGATCACCAGATATCGCCTATTCTTCTCTATACTGCTTGCATTAGAGTAGTGTAGCATGTTACTGCTTTCCGTTAATCCTATCCTGATGCATAACCTATCATTGTTGCTACAGTTGTTACCCTTACCTGCTATCCAACTGCTTAGTATAGGATGCTAGTGTTCCATCAGTGGCCCTACACCCTTGTCCGTCTGCCATGCTATACTACTGGGCCGTGATCACTTCGGGAGGTGATCACGGGTATATACTATATAGATTATATACATGACACATGTGGTGACTAAAGTCGGGTCGGCTCGTTGAGTACCCGGAAGTGATTCTGATGAGGGGGCTGAAAGGACAGGTGGCTCCATCCCGGTAGAGGTGGGCCTGGGTTCCTTGATGAGGACATCAATACAATTATTACACCCACAGGCCCTGCTGCTATACATACTGGACCAATTACTAGAGCACGCGCACGCCAATTAAATTACCAGGTACTTTCGTTTCTTGCTAATGATTCTAATGTTCATGAGAATATGATGCTGCCTAAATTGGATACATTTGTTTTGCTTACAAATGAAGGGCCTAGCTTTGAGAAGGATGAACATTGGAGCAAGAACAAGCATGGAGATGATGGCATGCGCATGGGGAACAAGAACGGAGTTACAAGTGATGATTTCAGGACGTTGAAGCCACCATAATGCATGCATGAAGCCTTGGACGAAATATACAAGATGCTACTTCATAACTTTCGTCCAGAGGCTATTCTAGGTGCTGAGTCACCTTATTATTGGGCCAGGCCCATGTAATTTCGAAATACATAAGTATAGGCTGTTTTTAGAGTCCGTATGTGTGGGGAAACAAGAGATAGGGTTGGTTTCGGACCCCTTCCTCAAGGGCCACGAAATTCCCCCCCCTCTTCCTCCATATATACAGCCCTTAGGGCGTCGTTTAGACTTTGGGTTTTGTTTAGATTAAAAGTTCGCCATAGCTGCAACTTCGCGTACTTCGTTTGTGTTCAGCGACCAGACAAAGGCGTCACAGAACCCCACCTTGATCAATAAAGCTTTCATCTTATATTCGCAATATCCAGATTGCAATCTCAGTTTCTTGCCTGTTCTTCGTTTGCTCGCAGGAAACAGACCCTCGTGGTCAGGTTGATCATGCTCCGGCGTGGTCGATAACCTCTCGGAGTTGGTTTAGCGATTGCTAAGGCGCGACGTCCTCGCACGTTCGTAGTCGGATCGTCAAAGTCGACTTCCATCAAAGCGATATTCATCATCTCATCGAAAGACGGGACACCTTTGCCTCTATCAAGTGGTATCAGATTTCCAGGTTGCTCGGTGAGATTTTACAGTTTTTCGTAGTTTAGATCGAGTCTGTTCTTCATACCTACAGTCCACGAAAAAGCCACAAAAAAAAATTAGGGTTAGTTCATCATATCCGAACCAATCTGAGCCTTTGCATAATCTTTTTAGGGTTTTTGCTTTGTTGAATTTGCGGTTGCATCGTCGTGTCAAGTTGCTGGTCTTAGAGTCTAGTCTTTTAGAGTTTCGAGTTCTGGTCATAAGTTGTCACGCCGCCGCCGCACCATCATCATCGCCTTGCCATCTACCACCATTGCTTATCCGCTACCGCTTTGAATCCGTATCCATATACCACCACCGCTGCCATATACTACCGCCATATATCCACCACCAATCCGAGTTCTTTTCATAGTCGGTTTGTTTTAGAGATCCATATATTTTCCGTTTCGTGTTTCCTTGCCTGAGTAGGTCTCGGAAAAAGAAAAAAAAGTCTGGAGACCCCCGGGCAGTTTTTAGGCCAAAATTTCGGCAACCAAAAATATTTTTTCCCTATCCTATTTTTAGGCCCCGGGTAGTGTTTTGAGACACTCGCCATCATAGTGATTTTTTGTCGCACTTTTTCGTCGTCGCTGCCCTGATTTCCGAAAAAAAAAATAGACAAAAAATTTTGTGCCCATCCTGTCAGTTTGACCTGGGAAGAGTTTTGAGACACTC
>NC_057814.1:343251607-343387014 GCF_018294505.1 Triticum aestivum
AAAAAAAAGAGCGCAAAAAAAAAAGAGCGAAAAAAAAAAATTCCTGAGTGTGCTTTTCCCTTGTTTACGTGCAGCGCCGTGATTTTGTTAGTGTTCTAGGCTCGCGTCTCTAGCACGGTCTAGCCTAGGACCAGCACAGTACCGTCGTTGAGCGTTTCTTCAACTTTGCATCTCTGAATTGATTATTGCTTACCATTTTGCTATCATATTATAAGCCTTCCCAGCTCCACATAAGTCTACATCGTGCGTTTGACTCTCCCTGGTAATCGCTATATCCAAGCTTTGAGAGTTTTTGACTACAACGGTTGCCGATCACCACCTGCTGCTGGGTAAGAACTGGTAAGAATTTGAGATTCGCTTGAAGGATTTGTGACACACCACCATCCCACCACTTCTAGTAGTCTGCAGGATCATATTCTTTTGTGTTTCTATTGCTGCTAACCATGGCAGGTTCACAAGCCGATGAGACTGATTGGGCGAACATGACGAACAAGGAGTTGCATGATAAATTTCAGCAAATGATGAGTGGCCAGGTGGGAGATGTGCTAAACAGATTTGAAGAGGCTATGGAGAAGATAGATGCCGTGGAGAAGTCGTTTGAGACAAAGCTGGATAACAAGTTTACTGAATTACTCAAGCGTCTTCCCCAACCACCACCGGCTGCACATGTCGCACCTCTACAACAACAACCACATCTCCAACGCCGCCTTCCAAATCAAGTGGGACGGGCACAGCGCGTTCCAATTGAGATTGGTCAAAATTCGGGTGCTGCTGTCCCTACTGTTGATGCTTCTTTGGCTCCTGCTCCTGCGGCGGCTGAGGAGGATGACGATTATGCGGGCGATTATGAGGATGAGGTTGATCAAAATCAGAACTACGTGCAGCCACCAGCACCACCACCAGCAGGTCGACCTCAGGTATATATTCGCAACGGTAGGCCGGCACCACCACCTCAGGTACGAGATCATGACCATCTCCCTAAACTGAAATTGAATATTCCACCATTTGAGGGTAGATATGTTCCTGATATATATCTTACTTGGGAGTTAGAAACTGAACAACGATTTACATGTTTACAATATCCTGAGGAGAGACGTGTTCCTGCTGCTGTTTGTGCTTTCACTAGCTTTGCCTATGTTTGGTGGTCTGAACATTGTAGATTATATCCTGTTCCAGCTACTTGGGCTGCTTTGAAAACTGCTATGCGTACTCGTTGGGTTCCACCATATTATCAACGTGAATTACTTCAAAAATTGCAGCGTTTAAGACAAGGAAAAAATTCTGTAGAAGAATATTATCAGGAATTACAAACTGGCATGATTAGATGTGGTATTGTTGAGGAGAATGAAGCTATGCTTGCACGTTTTATGGGTGGATTAAATAAAGAGATTCAGACCATTCTAGAGTATAAGGATTATAATAATATCACTCGTTTATTCCATCTTGCTTGTAAAGCTGAACGTGAAGTGCAGGATCGACAGCCATTGGCGCGAACTAACTTTTCTGCAGGTCGACCTTCATCATGGACACCGCGTGCATCTTCTACTTCCACTTCACCATCACCTCCATCAGGTGCCACCTCCAGCCGTTGATAGAGGCAAAGGTGTCCCGTCTTTCGATGAGATGATGAATATCGCTTTGATGGAAGTCGACTTTGACGATCCGACTACGAACGTGCGAGGACGTCGCGCCTTAGCAATCGCTAAACCAACTCCGAGAGGTTATCGACCACGCCGGAGCACGATCAACCTGACCACGAGGGTCTGTTTCCTGCGAGCAAACGAAGAACAGGCAAGAAACTGAGATTGCAATCTGGATATTGCGAATATAAGATGAAAGCTTTATTGATCAAGGTGGGGTTCTGTGACGCCTTTGTCTGGTCGCTGAACACAAACGAAGTACGCGAAGTTGCAGCTATGGCGAACTTTTAATCTAAACAAAACCCAAAGTCTAAACGATGCCCTAAGGGCTGTATATATGGAGGAAGAGGGGGGGAATTTCGTGGCCCTTGAGGAAGGGGTCCGAAACCAACCCTATCTCTTGTTTCCCCACACATACGGACTCTAAAAACAGCCTATACTTATGTATTTCGAAATTACATGGGCCTAGCCCAATAATAAGGTGACGCAGCACCTAGAATAGCCTCTGGACGAAAGTTATGAAGTAGCATCTTGTATATTTCGTCCAAGGCTTCATGCACGCATTATGGTGGCTTCAACGTCCTGAAATCATCACTTGTAACTCCGTTCTTGTTCCCCATGCGCATGCCATCATCTCCATGCTTGTTCTTGCTCCAATGTTCATCCTTCTCAAAGCTAGGCCCTTCATTTGTAAGCAAAACAAATGTATCCAATTTAGGCAGCATCATATTCTCATGAACATTAGAATCATTACCAAGAAACGAAAGTACCTGGTAATTTAATTGGCGTGCGCGAGCTCTAGTAATTGGTCCAGTATGTATAGCAGCAGGGGCTGTGGGTGTAACAATGGTATTGATGTCCTCATCATCCTCCCCTTCTTGAAATGAAGTCGTCCTTGATGGAAGCTCATCTCCCTCACCCAAATAAGGCTTCAAATCTGCAATGTTAAAAGTGGGACTAACCCCAAAATCTGCAGGCAGCTCAAGTTTATATGCATTATCATTTATTTTCTCTAACACCTTAAAATGACCATCAGCACGTGGCATTAGCTTTGATTTGCGCAAATCAGGAAATCTATCCTTACGCAAATGTAACCAAACAAGATCTCCAGGTGCAAACACAACATGTTTTCTACCCTTATCTCCAGCAAGTTTATATTTAGCATTCATACGCTCAATGTTTTCCTTAGTTAACTCATGCATTTTTAAGATCAATTCAGCACGTTGTTTAGCATCAAAATTAACCTTCTCCGAAGATGGAAGAGGCAACAAATCAATAGGTGCACGAGGTTGGAAACCATACACAATTTCAAAAGGGCACATCTTAGTAGTAGAATGCAATGAACGATTATAAGCAAACTCAATATGAGGCAAGCATTCTTCCCACATTTTCTTATTATTCTTCAAAACAGCCCTAAGCATAGTAGACAATGTTCTATTGACTACTTCAGTTTGTCCATCAGTTTGGGGGTGACAAGTAGTACTAAAAAGCAGTTTAGTCCCCAACTTAGCCCATAAACATCTCCAAAAGTGGCTAAGAAATTTAGTATCACGATCTGAAACAATAGTATTTGGTACACCATGCAAGCGAATAATTTCACGAAAGAACAAATCAGCAACATTAACAGCATCATCGCTTTTATGACATGGTATAAAGTGTGCCATTTTCGAGAATCTATCCACGACAACAAATATGCTATCCCTCCCCTTCTTTGTTCGAGGTAAACCTAAAACAAAGTCCATGGATATATCCTCCCAAGGAACACTAGGTACAGGCAAAGGCATATATAAACCATGAGGATTGAGTCGTGACTTAGCTTTTTGACATGTAGTGCAGCGAGCAATAAAACGCTCAACATCCCGTCTCATCTTTGGCCAAAAGAAATGTGTAGCAAGTACGTCCTCCGTCTTCTTCACACCAAAGTGTCCCATTAATCCTCCTCCATGCGCCTCCTGCAACAACAAAAGACGAACGGAGCTAGCTGGAATGCATAGCTTGTTAGCACGAAACACAAATCCATCGTTAACGACAAACTTGTTCCACATTCTTCCTTCTTTACAATTCTGCATTACATCTTTAAAATCAGCATCATGCACATATTGATCTTTGATGGTCTCCAAACCAAATATTTTGAAGTCAAGTTGTGAAAGCATAGTATAGCGACGAGACAATGCATCAGCAATAACATTTTCTTTTCCCTTCTTGTGTTTAATGACATAAGGGAATGATGAGGACATCAATACAATTATTACACCCACAGCCCCTGCTGCTATACATACTGGACCAATTACTAGAGCTCGTGCACGCCAACTAAATTACCAGGTACTTTCGTTTCTTGGTAATGATTCTATTGTTCATGAGAATATGATGCTGCCTAAATTGGATACATTTGTTTTGCTTACAAATGATGGGCCTAGCTTGGAGAAGGATGAACATTGGAGCAAGAACAAGCATGGAGATGATGGCATGCGCAAGGGAAACAAGAACGGAGTTACAAGTGATGATTTCAGGACTTTGAAGCCACCATAATGGGTGCATGAAGCCTTGGACGAAATATACAAGATGCCACTTCATAAATTTCGTCCCGAGGCTATTTTAGGTGCTGCGTCACCTTATTATTGGGCCAGGCCCATGTAATTTCGAAATACATAAGTATAGGCTATTTTTAGAGTCCGTATGTGTGGGGAAACAAGAGATAGGGTTGATTTCGGACCCCTCCACCAAGGGCCACGAAATTCCCCCCTCTTCCTCCATATATGCAGCCCTTAGGGCATCGTTTAGACTTTGGGTTTTGTTTAGATTAAAAGTTCGCCATAGCTGCAACTTCGCGTACTTCGTTTGTGTTCAACGACCAGACAAAGGCGTCACAAAACCCCACCTTGATCAATAAAGCTTTCATCTTATATTCGCAATATCCAGATTGCAATCTTAGTTTCTTGCTTGTTCTTCGTTTGCTCGCAGGAAACAGACCCTCGTGGTCAGGTTGATCGTGCTCCGGCGTGGTCAATAACCTCTCGGAATTGGTTTAGCGATTGCTAAGGCGCGACGTCCTCGCACGTTCGTAGTCGGATCGTCAAAGTCGACTTCCACCAAAGCGAAATCCACCATCTCATCGAAAGACGGGACACCTCCGCCTCTATCAGACGGGATGTTGAGCGTTTTATTGCTCGATGCACTACATGTCAAAAAGCTAAGTCACGACTCAATCCTCATGGTTTATATATGCCTTTGCCTGTACCTAGTGTTCCTTGGGAGGATATATCTATGGACTTTGTTTTAGGTTTACCTCGAACAAAGAAGGGGAGGGATAGCATATTTGTTGTCGTGGATAGATTCTCGAAAATGGCACACTTTATACCATGTCATAAAAGCGATGATGCTGTTAATGTTGCTGATTTGTTCTTTCGTGAAATTATTCGCTTGCATGGTGTGCCAAATACTATTGTTTCTGATCGTGATACTAAATTTCTTAGCCACTTTTGGAGATGTTTATGGGCTAAGTTGGGGACTAAACTGCTTTTTAGTACTACTTGTCACCCCCAAACTGATGGACAAACTGAAGTAGTCAATAGAACATTGTCTACTATGCTTAGGGCTGTTTTGAAGAATAATAAGAAAATGTGGGAAGAATGCTTGCCTCATATTGAGTTTGCTTATAATCGTTCATTGCATTCTACTACTAAGATGTGCCCTTTTGAAATTGTGTATGGTTTCCAACCTCGTGCACCTATTGATTTGTTGCCTCTTCCATCTTCGGAGAAGGTTAATTTTGATGCTAAACAACGTGCTGAATTGATCTTAAAAATGCATGAGTTAACTAAGGAAAACATTGAGCGTATGAATGCTAAATATAAACTTGCTGGAGATAAGGGTAGAAAACATGTTGTGTTTGCACCTGGAGATCTTGTTTGGTTACATTTGCGTAAGGATAGATTTCCTGATTTGCGCAAATCAAAGCTAATGCCACGTGCTGATGGTCATTTTAAGGTGTTAGAGAAAATAAATGATAATGCATATAAACTTGAGCTGCCTGCAGATTTTGGGGTTAGTCCCACTTTTAACATTGCAGATTTGAAGCCTTATTTGGGTGAGGGAGATGAGCTTCCATCAAGGACGACTTCATTTCAAGAAGGGGAGGATGATGAGGACATCAATACCATTGTTACACCCACAGCCCCTGCTGCTATACATACTGGACCAATTACTAGAGCTCGCGCACGCCAATTAAATTACCAGGTACTTTCGTTTCTTGGTAATGATTCTAATGTTCATGAGAATATGATGCTGCCTAAATTGGATACATTTGTTTTGCTTACAAATGAAGGGCCTAGCTTTGAGAAGGATGAACATTGGAGCAAGAACAAGCATGGAGATGATGGCATGCGCATGGGGAACAAGAACGGAGTTACAAGTGATGATTTCAGGACGTTGAAGCCACCATAATGCGTGCATGAAGCCTTGGACGAAATATACAAGATGCTACTTCATAACTTTCGTCCAGAGGCTATTCTAGGTGCTGAGTCACCTTATTATTGGGCCAGGCCCATGTAATTTCGAAATACATAAGTATAGGCTGTTTTTAGAGTCCGTATGTGTGGGGAAACAAGAGATAGGGTTGGTTTCGGACCCCTTCCCCAAGGGCCACGAAATTCCCCCCCCCCTCTTCCTCCATATATACAGCCCTTAGGGCGTCGTTTAGACTTTGGGTTTTGTTTAGATTAAAAGTTCGCCATAGCTGCAACTTCGCGTACTTCGTTTGTGTTCAGCGACCAGACAAAGGCGTCACAGAACCCCACCTTGATCAATAAAGCTTTCATCTTATATTCGCAATATCCAGATTGCAATCTCAGTTTCTTGCCTGTTCTTCGTTTGCTCGCAGGAAACAGACCCTCGTGGTCAGGTTGATCGTGCTCCGGCGTGGTCGATAACCTCTCGGAGTTGGTTTAGCGATTGCTAAGGCGCGACGTCCTCGCACGTTCGTAGTCGGATCGTCAAAGTCGACTTCCATCAAAGCGATATTCATCATCTCATCGAAAGACGGGACACCTTTGCCTCTATCATTCCTGATGGCCCCCGACTGTTACTTTGTGGCGGAGCGACAGGTCAGGTTGAGACCACCTAGGAGAGAGGTGGGCCTGGCCCTGGTCGGCGTTCGCGGATACTTAACACGCTTAACGAGACCTTGGTATTTGATCTGAGTCTGACCATTTGGTCTATACGCACTAACCAACTACGCGGGAACAGTTATGGGCACTCGACGTCGTGGTATCAGCCGAAGCCTTCGCGACGTCAGCGACTGAGTGGCGCGCGCCGGATTGGACTGGAACGCCTACTAGGCTAGGTCTGCTTTCGACCGCGTGCTGACCTCTCTGTTGAGTCTAGGTGGGGCTGCGACGTGTTGATCTTCCGAGGCCGGGCATGACCCAGGAAAGTGTGTCCGGCCAAATGGGATCAAGCGTGATGGGTTATGTGGTGCACCCCTGCAGGGAAGTTTATCTATTCGAATAGCCGTGTCCCTCGGTAAAAGGACGACCCGGAGTTGTACCTTGACCTTATGACAACTAGAACCAGATACTTAATAAAACACACCCTTCCAAGTGCTAGATACAACCCGGTGATCGCTCTCTAAGAGGGCGACGAGGAGGGGATCGCCGGGTAGGATTATGCTATGCGTTGCTACTTGGTGAACTTACCATCTACTCTCTTTTACATGCTGCAAGATGGAGGTGGCCAGAAGCGTAGTCTTCGACAGGATTAGCTATCCCCCTCTTATTCTACCATTCTGCAGTTCAGTCCACCGATATGGCCCTTTACACATATACCCATGCATATGTAGTGTAGCTCCTTGCTTGCGAGTACTTTGGATGAGTACTCACGGTTGCTTTTCTCCCTCTTTTTCCCCTTTCCTTTCTACCTGGTTGTCGCAACCAGATGCTGGAGTCCAGGAGCTAGAGATCCCGAGGATGATTCTACATGGAGTTCAGCTTCGAGGAGTAGTTAGGAGATCCCAGGCAGGAGGCCTGCGCCTCTTTCGATCTGTATCCCAGTTTGTGCTAGCCATCTTATGGCAACTTGTTTACTTATGTGTGTACTCAGATATTTGTTGCTTCTGCTGACTCGTCTATGATCGAGCACTTGTATTCGAGCCCTCGAGGCCCCTGGCTTGTATTATGATGCTTGTATGACTTATTTATGTTTTTAGAGTTGTGTTGTGATATCTTCCCGTGAGTCCCTGATCTTGATCGTACACGTTTGCGTGCATGATTAGTGGACGATTGAATTGGGGGCGTCACAAGTTGGTATCAGGGCCAACTGCCTGTAGGAATCCCCCTTTCCAACTCCTTGGCCGAAGTTGAGTCTAGTCAGTGAAAACTGTTTTACTAACATGGTTGTGTGGCTTACGGGCCCACGTCGCCATTGGGTGGTATTAGGATCTTTTACTCCTTGTCTATACTCTGGGACTCTGAGATCTCTTCTATTCGGGTTAAGTGAATTTTGCTAAATCTAACATTAGGATCTCGTTATCACTTTCACCCGGAGAGCCCCTTATTACTGATGATCGTCTGCTGCCCGTGAAGACCCTGAAGATTAGGCCTGGGCGTTCGGTAGAAACCGAAAATTCGGTTTCTACTGTTCGGTTTTTTTACAAATACGGTTAGCCAAAGTGAAAACCGAAATAGACACAAAAATTCAACTAACCGAAAGTTCGGTTAACCGTTTTTTTGGTTCGGTTTTCAGTATTAACCGAACTAGGCACCAAGTACAGAAAACATATTTTTTTTTCATCATGCACTGAATTAACAGTAGAAAGAATAAATTCAAAACGACACTGCATGAAGTGTTTACTCGACGCAGGCTAACTAATTTGTGCGTTGTACCCATCGTACCCTGTCTTCTTAAGTAGCCAAGCTCACTGTGTCATCCCGTCTAGCTAGCCGAGGTGGGATAAATCCAAGTGAAATATTCGTACTGTGCTGCCAGAGAGAAACTATTGTGCAAAAGTGTGGGCCTTGGATAGTTGCGTGTACGTGGAAGGCCCAGGGGAGGTACAAGGCCGTCCATGACACACACATGCGGCCACGCGAAGTACCTGGGCGCTGGAATTTTGCGTGTTCGATCACGTTACTTCGGTTTCTGTTCCGGTTATCGGTATAACACCAAACAGTCCGAATTAAATTCGGTTAGTATAATTGAAAACCGAATTTTACTGTAGCAGTGACAAAAACCGAAAATTCGGTTTTTACGGTTTCGGTATCGGTTCGGTCTTCGGTTCGTCGGTTTTTATGCCCACCCCTACTGAAGATACTCTCCGCTGATAACCGAGAACTTGTGTTCATCACTTTTGCAATTCTCTTTCATCGATAAACTCCTATGGATAACCACGTATACTCGCCATTCATACAATGTTTCCCAGTTGATCTTGTTATTACAAGATACCCCAAAATTCTCTCTGTTGTTCCAAGAATCCTTTGAGGTTCCTGCCTTGCTGTGCTTTGTCACCTGAATACCCCTACCGATAATTCTCGCACTTACCGAGTATCCGCTCATTCCCAGTTGATTCAAGTATTTCACAATAGTCTTCAAAATACTATTCTATCTTCCGAAAATCCTCAGGAGCCTATTGCTCTTGAAATTCTTGTTTGCTTGCATTATGGTTAATCCCATAAGTCTCGTAATCTTATTGGCATCTCTTGTCATTATCATTTTGAGTCCGTTGATTCAATTTTTTGCGAATGCTCGCAATCCTCAATCATATCCTAGAATTCATCCTTTCAGACGTCATTTTAAACGTGAGCTGGATCTCGACCTATCAAATTACCATCGATTGTACCCCTAAGCCTACTCAACTTATCCATCCTTGATCAGAGCGTTGCTTCTGACCCCCTGATTTGGAAATCATAATTCTTTTGCATTTGAACTTTGAGTTAGTCAGTTGTTTCTATAATCAGATCTCCTTGCATTCTTCTTCCTCGGTTGAGTACCGATGCTCACATCAGATCCCTTGTGGACCATCGGTTCCTTTGTTGGATTTTATCCGACAGTGTCCTTCATATTGAATAACCTTGTGAGCTTTTCCATGGGTATATAATCCCTTTGGTAAATTGTATCATCTGCTTTTGAACAATGCTCTTCTTTCGAGCTTGTAATATTTACTCCGAAGTTTGTGGTATATGTTCCTAAGATGCCCTGATGGGTTGAACCTATGCCTTCCTTAATCTGTGTGAACCCGAAAGTTTTCCAAGGTTCATACTCCTCTGGTAATTCACCAGGTAGGTCTTCGCACTCAAATTATTTTTAATAGAGCAGTGAATGAAAGGTTATGCATTGCAGAAGTGGGAGTCGACCTTGAACTTTGTGTTCATGCCCATGGACACGATGTAGATCTTATCATTAAAAGCTTCTCTTAAATTAATTATTACCTTGGTATAAGTTCATCTTATATTTGGGATCTGGCCTTTTGCAATCGTGGTTCCGACCATGTTCTCCTTTAAACACCATTTCTCGTGCAAGTTTAAGCACTTGACTTCTGCAGAGGAATACCCAATCCAACCTCTATTTTGATCTGTCGTCGAGTATTACCCCCCTGGTATCTCGAGATTATCACGGAACTGCATAACCTCTTATGAGTTCTCCATCAAGTATTACATTCTCATTGATTCCAATTTTTCACGGGCTCCGAGTTATTAAACACTCAAGGACATCGATAACTGAATCGAGTCCGCATCACGATTAAACAACTCTTAGTAATCTCCTTTGCTTACGAGTTCGTACTCGATCACGACATCCCTAGCCTGCTCGGCTATGTCATTATCGTGCCGATTTTAACTGTGCTACCTGGTCCTTCCCAGCGCACAAATTTCGACAGTGAGCTAATCTTGCGTCGATCTTCCTCGTCATATCACTTCTCCTTGAACAGCAAACTTGATTTCGAGTTTGTGTCCTACCCGTGGTTCCAATAACCTTTCGCTTTCATCATTCCTTTGACTTGATGTCATCGTCGATCAATTACATCTTCTTGAAAACCTCTCGACAAAATTGTCGTGATCATTGTCAACAGTTTGACTTCTTCCAAGTTATGTGTCGAAATTCAGGATGAGAAATACCATCCTTGCCCCTCGATGATTTGTGTTATCATCGACCACATTCTTGCCTCCCCCCAACACAAACTTGTTCATATTTTGTGTTGTATCTTGATTTCCCTGCTATCCAACTTATGTTATGTTCTACCATGGAGTATTACCATCTTTGATGTCAAGAATGTCGTGAGCATTACTCCACCTCTTAAGAATTCTTGGTACAGTGATACTTCTCACCATCACCATTCTTTCTTGGTCCCCGTGTTGTTTCTAAACGAAGTACCGACAAATGGTCTGTGATGTGTAAATCCTAAACTTCTAGCAACCCTATTGCTTTGAAGTTATTGGTCTATAGTTTCATTCTACGTCTATGACTTAATGAATCATCATTCGAACATTGATCGTGCTACCTAGCCCATATTTCGGGTGCACATTTCAACCAATGTTTAATTGTGTATGTTTTCCTCGAGCATACATCATTAAGTCATTCGATCTAGCTAATGTTATCTCCTTGTTCACATAGTTGTGGAAATCCATCTTTTGGAAATCTCGAGGAATCGTCTCTGAGTCTGTCAGCCACTCCCTCATCTCCTTGGTTTAATGATGAACTCTTGTTTCAGAACTCACTTCCATAGTTCATTTCCCGAGAATCTTACAATGTCATCTCGTCAATTTGTGTCGCACCTTCTCTTCACAGGCACCGTAAGTCTGAGGTATCCTGACACCAATCAGATCTGAATCTCGGTCAGATATGATGGTTGGAACATATTTTCAAGAATTATAACATTGTTCCTCATATGACCTGGTAAGGTGATGTCATGCCTAGCACACCCGACCGGAGGACCTAGTGTTATAGTTTCCTTTTTAACAAGGTTAACCATTCTCCCATGAAGAAATTGAATGACTTGTTTAATAAGTTTTCCTGATGGATCCTTTGTGTATCCAAGGTCTGACCTTTGCTTGAAGGCCTTGTCAATGCTATCTCGAAGCATGTATATGTTACTCCGATCTTCAATAAGAACATTTAAAGCAAAATGCTATCTTTTGTTTATCAGTTATCCAAAACACCGTTGTATGGGTATGGTCATCAAATTCCTCTCCCCATACCTAAAGGGTTTTCTACAATTATATCCTGTCATGGATATCATGCTCTGCCTGTCCTTGGGAAGGATATACCCCTGAATAATGTGTTTAAACACATTTTCCTTTCCATTGTTCTATTTAATCTGATGATCACCTTTTCCTTTCCATTGTTTTGTCTAACCTTTCTAGTGATCTATATGGTCTAAGCAGTAGTATTCTTCTGCTTATGTAAACACCTAGGTGTACAATCGTGTCGGTAAGATCATGTTACTATTGTTGATGATATTCCGGTAACCACCGATGGACGAGAACTTTACCTAATTGTCCGCCTCGTACAACGAGCAGGAGAATGGTTCTCTTCGTCCCTCGCCCTTGGTACCGATGTTGTTGCCGACATAACTGACATGCTGTCCTCCGACATGCCTTGCTTACAGGATCGTGCAAATCGTCACCGCCTTCCTACTTTTAATCCACATAGTGGGCCCATAACCCATAGTTCCACAGGATCGAAACCTGACTCTCATGTACACCCCTTGTTCTCGAGGTTGATCCTTGCATGTGGCCTCGTATGAAATTCATGAGCCACTTTCCGGGAGATCATCAATTCTGAAGAACTCATTTTCGTTGCCCTGAAACCCTTTCACCTTCTGAATAGGCATCGAACGATTGCCTGGTCGCTTGAAACTCCTTATTGTACCTTATTACTTTCCTCTCGAAATTTTCTAAGTTTCATTTCGAGAGTTACTTTCCGCCATCTTCATTGACGTCATCTACCAGATAGCAACCTTGTAGAGGTCCGTTCTTCTGAAGTTACCGCTTATCCTTTTCGTACGTGCGATGAAGATCCTGAGGGAAGGATGACGACTTCATCATTTTAACCTGAAGCAGAAGTATGAAAGCATCAATGTATTGGACCGGCCTCTTCGAGAAGAGCAAGCCAGGATGAGAAGACCCGCTAGATTCGTTACCAAACCTTTCCCCCTTTCATTACCTCTTAAATCTCGGGACGAGATTTCTTGTAGTGGAGGAGAATTGTGACGCTCGGATAATTAGGCTACAGTAATCCCATGTTAATGATGCCATGTCACCACGGTTACTGTTGTTAATCTGGCGTTAGTTCGAAACCGGTTTCGAGTCCAAATTAAAAATCAAACAAACATTAAAAAATTTCAAATATTAAAACTAAAATGTTCGGGTTGTGCCAAATATTGCATAGGTAATTATGGTGGAGAAACCACACTTTTATAAAAGGTTTGAATGCTCTAAAATGATTTAAGCGGTAACTAGAACATTATTTAAATGCCGTTGGTATTTTATAAAATACTAAACTATTTTATTTTGGGTTAAAACCTTTTGTGGCTGAGGGTTATTTTGAAACGTTATTTTAGGAGCTATTGTCATATTTTACTAAATAAAAATAATGTGGAACTAAAATTAAAATAGAAAAGTAAAGTAAAAAAGAATAATAATAAAAGAAAACAAAAGAAAACAAAAGACCCCCTCTCTCCCCTGGACCAAGTGGCCCAGCTGGCTGCCGATCTGGCCGGCCCATCCCGTTGCCAGTCTCCTTACCCCCAGCGTAACCCTAACCCTCTCGATCCCCTCCCATTCCCTGGCCGCTCCCCTCATCCCTCATCCGCCGCCACACCCCTGCACACACAAACCGCGCCAGGGAGAGGAGCTCCCTGCAGCCATTTCCATCGCCGAACGCCTCGTCCTCGCCGGCGCCTCCCGGCCCTCTTCCTCACCCTCCTGCACGTCGCCCGTCTTCCCCGAGCTCTGCAGGACGCCGTGCTCGCCGCCCCGACGCCAACCGCCGTCGCCCGGAACCGTCGTCCTCATCCCCACCTCGTCGGACGACCTCGACCTCCCCCAGCTTCA
Organism: Triticum aestivum; assembly: GCF_018294505.1. Classification (NCBI taxonomy): domain Eukaryota; kingdom Viridiplantae; phylum Streptophyta; class Magnoliopsida; order Poales; family Poaceae; genus Triticum; species Triticum aestivum. The sequence goes on from NC_057814.1 coordinate 343,265,289, forward strand.
CCGAGCCCTCCACGAGCTCCGCAGTGAGCCTCTCCGACGATCCCCCACCTCCCCCCTCAATCTCGTTGCCGTAACCGCCGACCGCGTCCTCGCACCGTAGCCCCGCGCCCGTGCTCACCGTGCCCCACTTCGCTCCGGCCGCCTGCTGCCTTCGCTCTGCCTGCAAGCGACTCCTCTGCTGCTCCTCAGCGCCCCCAGCTCGCCTCGTTGCTGTTGTCTGCGCTGCCGCCGCTCTGCTCCACCTGCGGCCTGCCGTCGCTCGCCGGCGCCTTCCCCCTAGTGCCCGCCGGAGCTCTGCTCCCGGCGTCCGCCACCGTGCTGCTGCCTACTGCTGGTGCCGCTGCTGGCCGCCCCGCCTCCGCCCGTTGCTGGCCCCGCTGATGCCGTGCCGCGCTCGCCTCTTGCCCGTCGCAGTGCGCGCGCCCGCAGCTCTGCTTCCCTCCCGCGAGCCGCGCCGCCGACCCGCGCCCACTCGTCCCTCTCTTGGGTCGGGCGTTCGCAGCGCCCAGCACCCAGCGCCCGCATCCCCCTGTGTCCGCTATGCCCTTGGGCCTATGACAGGGGGCCCCATCCCCTCGAACATTAAAAAAATGAATATAAAAAAAATAAAAAAAATAAAAAAATAATTAATTGATTGATTAAGTTAATTAATCCTATTTAATTAATCTAATTAAGTAGTTAGTTTAATTAAATAGTAATTAGATTAGTTAAACCCTAATTAGACTAAATAGTCAATGGCGAACGGGACCCACACGTCAGTTGACCAGCCAACGCCTCTGTTGACTGCTGACGTCATGATGACGTCAGCATGCACTGTTCTGGATAATGTTGAATTAAATTAATTAAATAAATGCTAAAATTAATTTAAATCTTTTAAAATTCATAAAAAATAAATCGTAGCTCGGATGAAAATACTTTGTACATGAAAGTTGCTCAGAACGACGAGACGAATCCAGATACGCAGCCCGTTCGTCCGCCACACATCCCTAACATATCGAACTCGCAACTTTCCCCCTCCGTTTCATCTGTCCGAAAATGCGAAACATCGGGAATACTTTCCCGGATGTTCCCCCCCTTCGCCGGTACCACCTACTGCCGCGTTAGGGCACACCTAGCACCGCTCATTGTCATGTCACGCATCGTCATGCTTATGTTTGCATTGTATTTACTGTTTCTTCCCCCTCTTCTCTCCGGTAGACTACGAGACCGACGCTGCTGCTGCCCAGTTCGACTACGGAGTTGACGACCCCTCCTACTTGCCAGAGCAACCAGGCAAGCCCCCCCCCTTGATCACCAGATATCGCCTATTCTTCTCTATACTACTTGCATTAGAGTAGTGTAGCATGTTACTGCTTTCCGTTAATCCTATCCTGATGCATAACCTGTCATTGTTGCTACAGTTGTTACCCTTACCTGCTATCCTACTGCTTAGTATAGGATGCTAGTGTTCCATCAGTGGCCCTACACCCTTGTCCGTCTGCCATGATATACTACTGGGCCGTGATCACTTCGGGAGGTGATCACGGGTATATACTATATACTTTATATACATGACACATGTGGTGACTAAAGTTGGGTCGGCTTGTTGAGTACCCGCAAGTGATTCTGATGAGGGGGCTGAAAGGACAGGTGGCTCCATCCCGGTAGAGGTGGGCCTGGGTTCCCGATGGCCCCCGACTGTTACTTTGTGGTGGAGCGACAGGGCAGGTTGATACCACCTAGGAGAGAGGTGGGCCTGGCCCTGGTCGGCGTTCGCGGATACTTAACACGCTTAACGAGATCTTGGTATTTGATCTGAGTCTGGCCATTTGGTCTATACGCACTAACCAACTACGCGGGAACAGTTATGGGCACTCGACGTCGTGGTATCAGCCGAAGCCTTCGTGACGTCAGCGACTGAGTGGCGCGCGCTGGATTGGACTGGAACGCCTACTAGGCTAGGTCTGCTTTCGGCCGCGTTCGCAACGTGCAGGTGTGCAGTGGGCGATGGGCCCAGACCCCTGCGCGCATAGGATTTAGACCGGCGTGCTGACCTCTCTGTTGAGCCTAGGTGGGGCTGCGACGTGTTGATCTTCCGAGGCCGGGCATGACCCAGGAAAGTGTGTTCGCCAAATGGGATCAAGCGTGTTGGGTTATGTGGTGCACCCCTGCAGGGAAGTTTATCTATTCGAATAGCCGTGTCCCTCGGTAAAAGGACGACCCGGAGTTGTACCTTGACCTTATGACAACTAGAACCGGATACTTAATAAAACACACCCTTCCAAGTGCCAGATACAACCCGGTGATCACTCTCTAACAGGGCAACGAGGAGGGGATCCCCGGGTAGGATTATGCTATGCGTTGCTACTTGGTGAACTTACCATCTACTCTCTTCTACATGCTACAAGATGGAGGTGGCCAGAAGCATAGTCTTCGACAGGATTAGCTATCCCCCTCTTATTCTGGCATTCTGAAGTTCAGTCCACCGATATGGCCCTTTACACATATACCCATGCATATGTAGTGTAGCTCCTTTCTTGCGAGTACTTTGGATGAGTACTCACGGTTGCTTTTCTCCCTCTTTTTCCCCTTTCCTTTCTACCTGGTTGTCGCAACCAGATGCTGGAGTCCAGGAGCTAGAGATCCCGAGGATGATTCTACATGGAGTTCGGCTTCGAGGAGTAGTTAGGAGATCCCAGGCAGGAGGCCTGCGCCTCTTTCGATCTGTATCCCAGTTTGTGCTAGCCATCTTATGGCAACTTGTTTACTTATGTCTGTACTCAGATATTTGTTGCTTCCGCTGACTCGTCTATGATCGAGCACTTGTATTCGAGCCCTCGAGGCCCCTGGCTTGTATTATGATGCTTGTATGACTTATTTATGTTTATAGAGTTGTGTTGTGATATCTTCCCGTGAGTCCCTGAAAGAGGCAAAGGTGTCCCGTCTTTCAATGAGATGATGGATATCGCTTTGATGGAAGTCGACTTTGACGATCCGACTACGAACGTGCGAGGACGTCGCGCCTTAGCAATCGCTAAACCAACTCCGAGAGGTTATTGACCACGCCGGAGCACGATCAACCTGACCACGAGGGTCTGTTTTCTGCGAGCAAACGAAGAACAAGCAAGAAACTAAGATTGCAATCTGGATATTGCGAATATAAGATGAAAGCTTTATTGATCAAGGTGGGGTTCTGTGACGCCTTTGTCTGGTCGTTGAACACAAACGAAGTACGCGAAGTTGCAGCTATGGCGAACTTTTAATCTAAACAAAACCCAAAGTCTAAACGACGCCCTAAGGGCTGTATATATGGAGGAAAAGGGGGGAATTTCGTGGCCCTTGGGGAAGGGGTCCGAAACCAACCCTATCTCTTGTTTCCCCACACATATGGACTCTAAAAATAGCCTATACTCAAGTATTTCGAAATTACATGGGCCTGGCCCAATAATAAGGTGACGCAGCACCTAAAATAGCCTCTGGACGAAAGTTATGAAGTAGCATCTTGTATATTTCGTCCAAGGCTTCATGCACGCATTATGGTGGCTTCAACGTCTTGAAATCATCACTTGTAACTCCGTTCTTGTTCCCCATGCGCATGCCATCATCTGCATGCTTGTTCTTGCTCCAATGTTCATCCTTCTCAAAGCTAGGCCCTTCATTTGTAAGCAAAACAAATGTATCCAATTTAGGCAGCATCATATTCTCATGAACATTAGAATCATTACCAAGAAACGAAAGTACCTGGTAATTTAATTGGCGTGCGCGAGCTCTAGTAATTGGTCCAGTATGTATAGCAGCAGGGGCTGTGGGTGTAACAATGGTATTGATGTCCTCATCATCCTCCCCTTCTTGAAATGAAGTCGTCCTTGACGGAAGCTCATCTCCCTCACCCAAATAAGGCTTCAAATCTGCAATGTTAAAAGTGGGACTAACCCCAAAATCTGCAGGCAGCTCAAGTTTATATGCATTATCATTTATTTTCTCTAACACCTTAAAATGACCATCAGCACGTGGCATTAGCTTTGATTTGCGCAAATCAGGAAATCTATCCTTACGCAAATGTAACCAAACAAGATCTCCAGGTGCAAACACAACATGTTTTCTACCCTTATCTCCAGCAAGTTTATATTTAGCATTCATACGCTCAATGTTTTCCTTAGTTAACTCATGCATTTTTAAGATCAATTCAGCACGTTGTTTAGCATCAAAATTAACCTTCTCCGAAGATGGAAGAGGCAACAAATCAATAGGTGCACGAGGTTGGAAACCATACACAATTTCAAAAGGGCACATCTTAGTAGTAGAATGCAATGAACGATTATAAGCAAACTCAATATGAGGCAAGCATTCTTCCCACATTTTCTTATTATTCTTCAAAACAGCCCTAAGCATAGTAGACAATGTTCTATTGACTACTTCAGTTTGTCCATCAGTTTGGGGGTGACAAGTAGTACTAAAAAGCAGTTTAGTCCCCAACTTAGCCCATAAACATCTCCAAAAGTAGCTAAGAAATTTAGTATCACGATCTGAAACAATAGTATTTGGCACACCATGCAAACGAATAATTTCACGGAAGAACAAATTAGCAACATTAACAGCATCATCGCTTTTATGACATGGTATAAAGTGTGCCATTTTTGAGAATCTATCCATGACAACAAATATGCTATCCCTCCCCTTCTTTGTTCGAGGTAAACCTAAAACAAAGTCCATAGATATATCCTCCCAAGGAACACTAGGTACAGGCAAAGGCATATATAAACCATGAGGATTGAGTCGTGACACAGCTTTTTGACATGTAGTGCAGCGAGCAACAAAACGCTCAACATCCCGTCTCATCTTTGGCCAAAAGAAATGTGTAGCAAGTACGTCCTCCGTCACGCCAAAGTGTCCCATTAATCTTCCTCCATGTGCCTCCTGCAACAACAAAAGACGAAGAGAGCTAGCTGGAATGCATAGCTTGTTAGCACGGAACACAAATCCATCATTAACGACAAATTTGTTCCAGGTTCATCCTTCTTTACAATTCTGCAAAACATCTTTAAAATCACCATCATGCACATATTGATCTTTGATGGTCTCCAAACCAAATATTTTGAAGTCAAGTTGTGAAAGCATAGTATAGCGACGAGACAATGCATCAACAATAACATTTTCTTTACCCTTCTTGTGTTTAATGACATAAGGGAAAGTTTCAATGAATTCAACCCATTTAGCATGTCTACGATTCAGTTTAGCTTGACTTTTAATATGTTTCAAAGATTCATGATCAGAATGTATAACAAATTCTTTGGGCCATAAATAATGTTGCCATGTTTCTAAAGTCCAAACAAGAGCATATAGTTCTTTATCATAAGTAGAATAATTCAGACTAGGCCCACTCAATTTTTCAGAAATGTATGCAACAGGTTTACCATCTTGTAATAACACACCTCCTAATCCAATTCCACTAGCATCACATTCAAGCTCAAAAGTCTTATTAAAATCAGGAAGTTGGAGTAAAGGAGCATGTGTCAACTTATCTTTCAATACCGTGAAGGCTTCTTCCTGTGCGGTACCCCAAACAAAAGGCACATCCTTCTTTGTAAGCTCGTTGAGAGGTGCAGCAATGGTGCTAAAATCTCTCACAAAACGCCTATAGAAACCAGCGAGTCCAAGAAAACTCCGCACTTGTGTGACCGTTTTGGGCTGCGGCCAACTGTCAATAGCTTCAATCTTGGCTTTATCAACTTCAATTCCCTGTGGAGTAACAACATAGCCAAGAAAAGATACTCGGTCGGTGCAAAAGGTGCACTTCCCAAGGTTACCAAACAAACGTGCATCACGTAGAGCAATAAAAACAGCACGTAAATGTTCCAAATGTTCTTCCAAAGATTTGCTATAAATCAGTATATCATCAAAATAGACTACCACAAATCGTCCAATGAAAGCACGTAAAACTTCGTTCATTAGTCTCATGAAAGTACTAGGTGCATTAGTTAACCCAAAAGGCATGACTAACCACTCATATAAACCAAACTTAGTTTTAAATGCAGTTTTCCATTCATCTCCCAATTTCATACGAATTTGATGGTATCCACTACGCAAATCAACTTTGGAGAATATTGTAGAGCCACTCAATTCATCAAGCATATCATCTAGCCTAGGAATAGGATGACGATAACGAATAGTAATATTATTAATGCCTCTACAATCAACACACATACGCGACGTACCATCCTTTTTAGGCACTAGTATAATAGGAACAGCACAAGGACTAAGAGATTCGCGTATATAACCTTTGTCGAGCAGCTCCTGTACTTGACGCATAATCTCCTTCGTCTCCTCTAGATTGGTACGGTATGGTGCACGGTTGGGTAGCGATGCACCGGGAATTAAGTCAATTTGATGCTCAATCCCGCGAATAGGTGGTAATCCCGGTGGCACGTCTTGTGGGAAGACGTCAGCAAACTCCTGCAAAATGTTAGTGACAGCAGGGGGCAAAGAGGAAGGTACGTCCTCGAATGAAAATAATGCCTCTTTGCACACAAAAGCATAGCAAACAGATTTGCTGAAATCTAGCTCATCAATATCAGATTTTGTGGCAAGTAAACATGCACTTTTCAATTTAATTTCAGAAACAACACTAGATGGTTTATTATAAGGTTTCATTTGTTGCTCAAATTCTTTTGCCACAATCTGATTTTCACTCTTATTTTTCTCCTGTTTTGCTTTATTAGCTCTATTAATGTCATCTTTCAAAATGGAATCAGGAGTCATAGGAAGCAAAGTAATATTTTTATCCTTATGAACAAGAGTATACTGATTATTTCTACCATGGTGTACAGAATTTTTATCAAATTGCCATGGTCTACCAAGTAATAAGGAACATGCTTGCATGGGTACCACATCACAATCAACATAATTAGCATATGTAGAGATACTAAAATGCACACGAACAGTACGTGTTACCTTAACCTTGCCGCTGTTGTTGAACCATTGGATGTAGTAAGGATGTGGATGTGGTCTTGTGGTGAGAGATAGCTTCTCCACCATCTCCATGCTAGCCAAGTTGTTACAGCTCCCTCCATCTATGATGACGCGAACAGAACGTTCCTTCACAACTCCCTTTGTATGGAACAAATTATGCCTCTGATTTTGCTCTGCTTGTGTGACCTGCACACTCAAAACACGTTGAGCAACTAAACATTCATACCTGTCAGCGTCTTCAGGAGCCATGTATTGCGTCTCATTTTCAGAATCATCTCCACCATGTTCTTCACGTGTAATAAGAGCCAAAGTCTCCTCATCATAGTCACTAGCGGACTCATACCCACCATCCTCAGTAGCAATCATTACACGCTGAGATTTGCATTCTCTCGCATAATGTCCTCTTCCCTTACACCGATGACAAATAATATCACTTGTGTGCCCTGTCGATGCCATGGAGAAGAACAGCTCTGTGCAGGCCCGACAGGTGCACTCTTGGCAGATAGTGGTGGTTGTGCCTGCTTTCTTGTATCACGGCTGGAGGTGGAACCTGATGGAGGTGCTGGTGCAGTGGAAGTAGAAGATGCACGCGGTGTCCATGATGAAGGTCGACCTGTAGAAAAGTTAGTTCGCGCCAATGGCCGTCGATCCTGCACTTCACGTTCAGCTTTACAAGCAAGATGGAATAAACGAGTGATATTATTATAATCCTTATACTCTAGAATGGTCTGAATCTCTTTATTTAATCCAGCCATAAAACGTGCAAGCATAGCTTCATTCTCCTCAACAATACCACATCTAATCATGCCAGTTTGTAATTCCTGATAATATTCTTCTACAGAATTTTTCCCTTGTCTTAAGCGCTGCAATTTTTGAAGTAATTCACGTTGATAATATGGTGGAACCCAACAAGTACGCATAGCAGTTTTCAAAGCAGCCCAAGTAGCTGGAACATGATATAATCTACAATGTTCAGACCACCAAACACATGCAAAGCTAGTGAAAGCACAAACAGCAGTAGGAACACGTCTCTCCTCAGGATATTGTAAACATGTAAATCGTTGTTCAGTTTCTAACTCCCAAGTAAGATATATATCAGGAACATATCTACCCTCAAATGGTGGAATATTCAATTTCAGTTTAGGGAGATGGTCATGATCTTGTACCTGAGGTGGTGGTGCCGGCCTACCGTTGCGAATATATACCTGAGGTCGACCTGCTGGTGGTGGTGCTGGTGGCTGCACGTAGTTCTAATTTTGATCAACCTCATCCTCATAATCGCCCGCATAATCATCATCCTCCTCAGCCGCCGCAGTAGTAGGAGCCAAAGAAGCATCAACAGTAGGTGCAGCGGCACCCGAATTTTGACCAGTCTCAATTGGAACGCGCTGTGCTCGTCCCACTTGATTTGGAAGGCGGCGTTGGAGATGTGGTTGTTGTTGTTGTAGAGGTGCGACATGTGCAGCCGGTGGTGGTTGGGGAAGACGCTTGAGTAATTCAGTAAACTTGTTATCCAGCTTTGTCTCGAACGACTTCTCCACGGCATCTAACTTCTCCATAGCCTCTTCAAATCTGTTTAGCACATCTCCCACCTGGCCACTCATCATTTGCTGAAATTTATCATGCAACTCCTTGTTCGTCATGTTCTCCCAATCAGTCTCATCGGCTTGTGATCCTGCCATAGTTAGCAGCAATAGAAACACAAAAGAATATGATCCTGCAGACTACTAGGCAGTGGTGGTGATGGTGGTGTGTCACAAAACCTTCAAGCGAATCTCAAATTCTTACCAGTTCTTACCCAGCAGCAGGTGGTGATCGGCAACCGTTGTAGTCAAAACTCTCATAGCTTGGATAGAGCGATTACCAGGGAGAGTCAAACGCACGATGTAGATGTATGTGGAGCTGGGAAGGCTTATAATATGGTAGCAAAAAGGGTCAGCAATAATCAATTCAGAGATGCAAAGTTGAAGAAACGCTCAACGACGGTACTGTGCTGGTCCTAGGCTAGACCGTGCTAGAGACGCGAGCCTAGAACACTAACAAAATCACGGCGCTGCACGTAAACAAGGGAAAAGCACACTCTGGATTTTTTTATTGCTCTTTTTTTGCGCTCCTCTTTTTTTTGCGAAAAATCACTATAATGGCGTCTCAAAACTCTTACCAGGTCAAACTGACAGGATGGGCACAAATTTTTTTTGACTATTTTTTTCGGAAATCAGGGCAGCGACGACGAAAAAGTGTGACAAAAAATCACTATGATGGCGAGTGTCTCAAAACACTCCCTGGGACCTTAAAATAGGATATGGAAAAATATTTTTGGTTGCCGAAATTTTGGCCTAAAAACTGCCCGGGGGTCTCCAGACTCTTTTTTTTTCGAGACCTACTCAGGCAAGGAAACACGAAACGGAAAATAGATGGATCTCTAAAACAAACCGAATATGAAAAGAACTCGGATTGGTGGTGGATATATGGTGGTAGAATATGGCAGCGGTGGTGGTATATGGTAGCGGTGGTGGTATATGGATACGGATCGGTGGTGGTATATGGATACAGATTGGTGGTGGTATATGGATACGGATTCAGAGCGGTGGCGGATAAGCAATAGTGGTAGACGGCAAGGCGATGATGATGGTGTGGCGGCGGCGTGACAACTTATACCAGAACTCGAAACTCTAAAAGACTAGACTCTAAGACCAGCAACTTGACACGACGATGCAACCGCAAATTCAACAAAGCAAAACCCTAAAAAGATTATGCAAAGGCTCAGGTTGGTTCGGATATACTGAACTAACCCTAATTTTTTTGTGGCTTTTTCGTGGACTGTAGGTATGAAGAACAGACTCGATCTAAACTACGAAAAACTGTAAAATCTCATCGAGCAACCTGGAAATCTGATACCACTTGATAGAGGCAAAGGTGTCCCGTCTTTCGATGAGATGATGGATATCGCTTTGATGGAAGTCGACTTTGACGATCCGACTACGAACGTGTGAGGACGTCGCGCCTTAGCAATCGCTAAACCAACTCCGAGAGGTTATTGACCACGCCGGAGCACGATCAACCTGACCACGAGGGTCTGTTTCCTGCGAGCAAACGAAGAACAAGCAAGAAACTGAGATTGCAATCTGGATATTGCGAATATAAGATGAAAGCTTTATTGATCAAGGTGGGGTTCTGTGACGCCTTTGTCTGGTCGTTGAACACAAACGAAGTACGCGAAGTTGCAGCTATGGCGAACTTTTAATCTAAACAAAACCCAAAGTCTAAACGACGCCCTAAGGGCTGTATATATGGAGGAAGAGGGGGGAATTTCGTGGCCCTTGGGGAAGGGGTCCGAAACCAACCCTATCTCTTGTTTCCCCACACATACGGACTCTAAAAATAGCCTATACTCAAGTATTTCGAAATTACATGGGCCTGGCCCAATAATAAGGTGACGCAGCACCTAAAATAGCCTCTGGACGAAAGTTATGAAGTAGCATCTTGTATATTTCGTCCAAGGCTTCATGCACGCATTATGGTGGCTTCAACGTCCTGAAATCATCACTTGTAACTTCGTTCTTGTTCCCCATGCGCATGCCATCATCTCCATGCTTGTTCTTGCTCCAATGTTCATCCTTCTCAAAGCTAGGCCCTTCATTTGTAAGCAAAACAAATGTATCCAATTTAGGCAGCATCATATTCTAATGAACATTAGAATCATTACCAAGAAACGAAAGTACCTGGTAATTTAATTGGCGTGCGCGAGCTCTAGTAATTGGTCCAGTATGTATAGCAACAGGGGCTGTGGGTGTAACAATGGTATTGATGTCCTCATCAGTCCCTGATCTTGATCGTACACGTTTGCGTGCATGATTAGTGTACGATTGAATTGGGGGCGTCACAAGTTGGTATCAGGGCCAACTGCCTGTAGGAATCCCCCTTTCCAACTCCTTGGCCGAAGTTGAGTCTAGTCAGTGAAAACTGTTTTACTAACATGGCTGTGTGGCTTAAGGGCCCACGTCGCCATTGGGTGGTTTTAGGATCTTTTACTCCTTGTCTATACTCTGGGACTCTGAGATCTCTTCAAGTTGATTGGGCGATCCTATTATGCGATCAGCAACAGTATTAGTACAATTGGTATACAATTATCGTTCCTCGATGGAGGGGAATGTTACCAGAAGACGCCTTCTTGAAGTTTTCCCGTTCAGCGGTAGCAGCATTCAGGTGCGCTTGACATTGCTCCAGCTCTTGGGCTAGCAGGCCATTCTTCTCTGTAAGGACCTGGTTATACAACGATCCTTAAATCAGTTGTACCAACTGCTTTCAGTCTCGGGGGCTACGGGTATATGGTTATCCTTTTCGGACAAAAAAAACTTACCTGCACATCTGTCAAATGTTGCTTTGTGGCTTTTCTAAGCCCATCTCGAGCAACTCGGATGTATGCGTCAGCCGAGCTGAAGGCATTGAATGCCTCTCCCGAGAACTTCGGGTCTCCTAAGATAGCCCTGCAGCGCCGATGATTCATGGCGCTCTCTACTTCCGAGTTGGTAACGGAGATGTCTTCCGAACTCTCGTCCGAAGGACAGTCCGGCGTTGTCCCCATAGAGGCCCCCACCTCTCCGGTGGGATCTAAATCCCGGTTGTTGGGAGTACGACCGGTCGAATCCCCGGACATAGTCCGGCGAACCTTTTTCCTGATACTGGACCAACATAACAATCACGGTTGGGTACGACTGCCAAAGCATACCTTCAAACCCATACCTCTTCGATGAAGGACCGGCCTTGTCTTCGTCGACCTTCCTTTTCGAGGCCTTGTTCGGCGCGGGAGCCGCACTTCTTGGAGTCATCCCCGGTGTAGCATGACGTGCCGAACGCCTCCCCTTTGAAGCATGAGACAGTGCGGTGGGTGAGGTAGTGCGAGGAAACTCTTTCGAGGGGGATTTCTCCCGATTACTTACGTGGGAAGCTGGAAGAAGACCAGGATAATCGGCGATAATGGACACTTCTGTGCCGTCATAGCTCGCCTGGTAAAACACCCCTTCCGCGAGTACCACGAATATATCCGGGTCCTCTTCGAACCCAGGATCAAGCTCTCGATTGTGATTCTCCGGCTGTGGGGCAGGGCTATTAAGCCCCTCGGTTACCTTCCGCCAGTGCTGTTTCAAAATAGACGGATTGGGAATTCGTTAAAGATGGCCCAGAGAGCGGAGTCAATAAAAGCAAAGGGGTTAGGATTTACCCAGCTGGGAGGGTTGTACATGGAGTACCCGTCTCTGTGATTGATGCGGAGAAATTCTTCTTCCTCCCCTTTAAACAGCTCGGCCAGTATCTTGGCTAGAGTGGCGGGGGTGTCCGGACCTTTCCGACCACAACGGGAGGCATCATCCTCCCCATTGTAGTGCCACATTGGGAGCCCTCTGTATTGAAGATGCTGAACCCCTCGCACTATGGTGATCGCCATCACCTCTACTATTGTAAAGCCAGACTGGGCAAGCATCCTTATCTTGCCCAGGAGCTGACGAACCTCCGCACTGTCCTCCTCTTCAAGACTTCGGGGACGCCGGCTGTGACGTTTCTTTAACGGAACGCTTGCAAATTCTGGGAGATCCTTACGAACTGGGTCGGGAAGAGCGACGTCTTCTATATAGAACCATTCGGAAGGCCATTCTTTAGATGCCTTCCTTGGTGTGCCGGATAGGTATCCGTTATCGACGACGCGCCATACTTCGGCTCCGCCCAAATATTGACCCCTGGTGGTTGCGCGGGACTAGACAGAACAACTTTCTCCACAGTTTGAAATGGGCCTCAATGCCTAGGAATAGTTCGCACAAAGCAACGTAGCCCGCAATATGCAGAACGGAGGCGGGAGTAAAGTTATGCAGCTGAAGGCCATAGTATTCCAGAAGCCCCCAGGGGAACGGATGGATTGGAGACCCAACGCCTCTTAGCAAATAAGGGACGAAACAAACTCGCTCCCCCCGGATGGATTGGGAAAATCCTCCGCCTGGGTCTCATCGTTAAGGGAAGCTTGCCCTGCTCGAACAGAGACCAGATCTGTAGGGGGGAGGAATCCCTGCGTTTGCGGCTTCTTTAATTGGCTGTAGGCCACTGAGCACCTCTCCCACTCGTCTCTCTCTGAGTCGAAGGAGGAACTGGGAATGCTAGCCATGTTGGGATGGCTTCTCCTAGTAGTCTTTGGGGATTTTTTCCATGAGATATTGAATGGATCTAAGATCCGATCTCTTTAAATAGGCGCTCTTCCTGACCTAAATAGGGTGTTATTTGCAAAAATACCCTGACCCCCCGCATTCGCTCGACACGTGGAAGACGAGGTTATTAAACGCACAGAAGCCGAGGGGAGACATTGAATCTACGACCGAATACACTACTTGGAAATTATTAAAGGAGGAACCCGCCTTGCAATGCCGAAGACAATTTGTGTGCCGAACACCTCGCTACTAAAGACTGCTTCGGGGGCTACTGAGGGAGTCCTGGACTAAGGGGTCCTCAGGCGTCCGGCCTGTTATCCATGGGCCGGACTGATGGGCTATGAAGACATGAAGGCCGAAGACTGTACCCGTGTTCCGATAGGACTCTCCTTGGCGTGGAAGGCAAGCTTGGCAAAGCAACTATGAAGATTCCTTCTTATGTAACCGACTCTATGTAACCCTAGATCCCCCCGGTGTCTATATAAACCGGAGGGTGTAGTCCGGAAAGCATATACTCATTACCATAGTCATACAGGCTAGGCTACTAGGGTTTAGCCATTACGATCTCGTGGTAGATCAACTCTTGTAACACTCATATTCATTAAGATCAATCAAGTAGGAAGTATGGTATTACCTCCATAGAGAGGGCCCGAACCTGGGTAAACATCGTGTCCCCTGTCTCCTGTAACCATCGACCTTAGACGCACAGTTCGGGACCCCCTACCCGAGATCCGCCGGTTTTGACACCGATAGGGGGGCAATTCAAGAAGTTTACCACAAAATCTTCTTCATAAGCATTGCCTTTATTCTACATTTTTTTAAGAGTAAATATAGATGTGATAATATAAGAAAAATGGAGAATATTTAAGATAAGATGAAGAGTGATGCTACATAACCAACTAGCTATAAATGTAAGTACATGGATACAAGCAAAAGGTACAACCAAGAGCAATGCAGAGCTAAACTTCTTTAGTACCATCGGTGTTATCCAACCTTATGGTAAGAGTAATATAGATCTGATGTGTAGAAAATGGAGGGCAAAGGAAAATAAGTTGCAGAGTGATGGTACATGAACAACTACCTGTCAATATAGTACATTGATAAAGGACAACAGGTACTTACAAGAACAATACCGAGCTAAAAAATTTCATTGCCATTGGATATATTCTACACTAATGTAACCATTCATACATATCAGATAATTTGGAGCAAACAATTGATAAGCAAGCTATCACGCATACTGCTGTCACATAATTAACCAGGTACGAATGCAAGTACAGTGATACAGGAAAACAGGTACTAACAAGAGCAAAGCAGCAGGCAACATATTTGCGATATCCTGTCGTTCTTTTCGAACCGGAATTCTTCTTCGAGCAGATTTCCTGCAAAAAAGATCTGTAAGGCACAGGCGGAAAAGTAGAAGTTCAAATTGTCATGTGATATCATAGACAATACCTCATCCTGGGAACGAGACCAGTGCATAACAAGGTTTTTCCATTCAATGTCTTCTAAATTTAGCACAGGAGACTTCACTGGAAATTCCTTTATAGACTTGCCATCAAAGTGTGATTTCCTCAGGTAACACCTATACTACTGTAATGCTTCCTTGAAAAGTGCAAGCAAGCTTTGCTTGTCATGACTATCCAGATTGACCCTCGCCTACTTACAACAATGTAATGTAAATCATTGATGTGTTCAATCAGCAGAAAACAGGAAAATAATCACCATGAATAATACCACTTACACGTAAGTGGGACAGGAAGATGTGAAAATGGTGTTTGTCTTCACTATAATCTTCCCATGATGGGAATATATGCACGTAGTCCCTAACAACACTGAAAGCATTGTATTTTAAACTGGGAATAACTGGAATGGGGTTCCAAGCTGCAGGAATTGGCCGTCTCTGCAGCTGGGATAGGTCTTTGGCCGGTGGACTTGTTGTACTTTTTGCTGGAGTGGGATTTTTCTGTGGTATGGCTGGTACTATGGCAACTGAAATCGGCATACCTTTTGCTGGAGTGTAGGTCCTGTGTGGTGGGGCTAGTGGTGTGGCCAGTGAAGGATGGGTACAGTCTGCTGGAGTCGGTCCTACGTTTTGTGTCACTGGTTGTACAACCAATATAAGTGGGGCGTTGTCTGATTTCTCCGGCACCACCACATTTTTCAAGAACTTTGCTGGTGCTCCTTCAGGTTCGGCAATCACCCTCTTCCTTTTTGATGTCTGATGCACAAGAACATCATTTGAGTGGAAAACATGGTATGATGACAGATGGAATATGTATTGATAATGGATGGGCATGGCATCTTGACATATATGATGAGTAAACTAAGCAGATGGCGGTGCAACAAAGTAGAAGAAATGCAAGACAACATATGCAAGATACGCGCAATCAATAAAACCTTGCCAAATTAGAACATGCACCTTGATAGGTGAACATGACAGTCCATCTGCCTTTGACTCCTCGAGGTCAGAATAGTCATTAGGATCATATTCTGAACAAGAATCTACAGGTGGGGAGCGTATGAGTTTCATTGCATCCAGAATGGCACTCAATGCCTTGGTGCCAATTTTGTAAGTCGTTGCAGTGTTCCAAAATATTCTTCTGATGCAAGGATTCTGATATTCACTGTAATTATGTATAATATCTGAGAACCATGAAAACATAAATAGTAGTGAGATTATCTTTGTAATGCAGAGGATATTCTAATATAGGGGCGCCCCTGTAAACCCTTGTGTGCTATCACTGGATTCTGATGAGAGAGCTCATGTGTGCTGTAATATGGTGCGTGCATTAATATAATCTGGCACAAGTACACAAAAAATAGGCTCCAAAAGTAAGGATAGTTGGCAGATGATAGGTTCATAATATACTGTATGGAGAGTTTATTGCCAAACCATGATAACAAGAGCACACAACAACTAGGCAGAGTGTACATAAAAGGGGTAGACCATAACCACGATATGTAAATCGGGAAACTAGAACTGGCTGGAAAATGCGGTGTTGTATTGCCGCTACTAATTGAAAGCCTATCGATCATGTACAAGCCAGCTCTATCAGTTGTTGACTGCAGATGTCCCTGCTCCCCTTCCTGACAAGGAACATACTGTACGTACTAAATACAGAATAACAAAAGAGGAACATGTTAAAGAACAGAAGAGGAAGCATATTCTTGAGGTTCCGCTTCATTGCGTACAATGTTGGTTGCCCACTCATGATGAATCACAGCGCCCAAAGAAATGCAATTCCATGTTGTATCTCTATATGTGGCAACATGCATTTGGAAAATCAAGTGGGAGCATTACCTGACCAATTAAATGTGTGTCTGTTAACTAATATCAGTATCATATCACAATTCATATTTGAAGAAGTAAGCTTTGGGCTTATGATTGGTGTGTTGTTTAGCTTCAAGAGTGGACTGCTGCTAGTGCGACACAAAGCAGCTACACAGATCATAGTGTAGATATAACGGGAAAACCGTAAGCATTAGGAGTAAAATCAACAAAGTGGAACTTGCTAGAATATATGTGCTAGTATTGCCGGTACGGCTAGAAAGGCTTAAGATACCAGCTCTCTTCAACTGAAGGTGCGGTGCTGTTAATATCAGTGTAACTCTCAAAGGCGACACAACTCCCCGCATTTACTTGCTAATCTTATAGGATTCAAGTGGGCAGGCCACTACAATTCCTATTCCTATGTTTACAAAATCCTACGAATCAAAGAGGCCCGAAGAGTTCAAAGTGTCCAGCACAACCGACCGTATAGACCTTTACACTGCAAATGCCCCTGCTCATCTTCACTACAAGGAACATACTGTACTACTATCATACTCCCTCCGTTCCAAAATAAAAGTCTTTGTAGAGATTTCCACTATGGATCACATACAGATGTATACAGATACCTTTTAGAGTGTAGATTCACTCATTTTGCTCCATATGTAGTCCATGGTGGAATCTATACAAAGACTTGTATTTAGGAACGGAGAGAGTACTTATTAAAGAAGAATGGAAGAGGAACATGCTAAAGAAGAGGAAGAAAATTTTGGATAATAAAATGTTTGTTGCACAGTGCCCACACATGATGAACCAGAGCGCATTAGGAATGCAAGTCGCTGCTATCTCTCTATATGTGGTGCACGTGCTTTTCGAAAGTAAAGTAGGAACATTAGCTGGCTAATTAAACGTTATCTATTTTAGTATTGTCAGCATCATACCAGATTCATATTTGAGCAACAAGTTTGGAATTATGAGTGGCACGTTGTTTAGCTTGATGGATTTAGGAGCAGTGCTAAGCAACTACGATGATGGTACTGAATATAAAGGATTTAGGAGCTTGATGGATTTAGGAGCATTGCGAGTGTAGTGTTGAGTGTGCCATGGCGGATCTGAAGGTGCAAACCGGACAAAGGCAACTGCGCAACCAATGTTTGCTTTCAACTAACAAGTAAGTGATGGACAAGAAATTAGAGTAAAGCAGTGGCGATCTATTTCCTTGCTGCGATAAATAAGCTGAGCAGATACGAAAGAGTACCGCCTCTGGTGCGGCACCGTGTATGCATCTGCTGAGAATTTGATGGTGCTGCAGTAGCGATGGCTGTCGGCGGCATGGAAACAGATCTAGGAGGGTAGACGGTGGCGGCGGGGCGCGGTGGACGAGACGGTCGTAGGAGCGGCGCCGGCAAGGTGGACGATGGCGGGGATGAAGCGAGAGGACGATATGCAAGGATCCTGGTCCGAAGTCGTGGATGAGAGAGGTCGATCTCTTGTAATGGACGATGGCGTCGGGGTATTAGCTCCGGCATGGTGGAGGAGGGTGGATGGGGTGACGGATGGAGGAGGCTGGGGTGGAGAGGGTGTTTTGGCGCCCACAGAGTACGAATGGGGAAATGGAGGTTGAGAAGAAGGGGGGAACCATGTCTTCAGGGCGTGCTTGTCTCAAATGCGAGGAAATTTACAAACTTATCCCCCATTTAAAATTTCCTACAACACAGCAATATTAGTCGGTTGGGGATAGGACTGTAATCTCGCATACACCGAATATTTGCCGACGAGAGTTTGTTTTGGTGCCCACCATGTATGAATCAGGGAGGGAGTCGATTTCTCCCGAGGAGACACTTTTTATTGGCGCCCACCGTGTATGAATCCGGGTGAGAGGCGGTTATGTCATGTTTGAGTGAAATTACAAACCTACCCCTATCGAAACCTATAGAAATCGAGCCGATAGCCTTTGCATGTCAGGCATAGGCAGTAATTTCCATCTCGCAGATTTTGGTTTCGGGCGGTTACTGCGACTTTCCCTGCTTCGTTCAAATTTTTGCAGAGCAAGAGTGCATGTTTACCGTGCCAACTCAATTCGAATCCAGATTGTATTCTATTTTTGTTCGGGCAGGATCCATTTTCAATTGGAATATAATTCTATGTACATCATTTTTTATATATACTCTCAAAAGCACAACAAAGAATTCTGCTCCTTTATATGTATAATATGATTTACAAATACAATGATCTCAAAATCATAAGGTTGAATTCAAAAAATTTAAACCAAATTATGTTCTACCAAAATGTATGGATCAGTAATATATACATATTAAATAACATAGATGCGCGTGAATTCATATGAGTATGCATGTTTGATAGATCAATTTTTGTTTGACTATGAATTACATGTATCATCTCGAATTCAAATATTTGAATCCCTTTTATGTTGACTCCTTTCACGCCCATCTCTCTCGCATGCTCCTTCATGTAGCTATCACTCTCTTTTCTCCAGCTCACCTGCACGCTCACTTCATGTTTCTCCTATCTTCGCAAACATGGTCTCTCGACGTCTCCCTTGAGAAGTGTCACACTCTCCCTATCATTATACAATACACGAGTTTCATTATCTCTCACGTCTCTACCATTCTCTGGTATCACTAGGTACCTAAGCTTTCTTTTTCACCGCCACACACACAGTCTCACTCGTCTTTCACTTTGCCTTTCTCTCTATGGGGTTCTCTCACACACCCTATATGTCTCTAGATATGACCCATACCACTAAAATTACTCTCTCCCGCAGACACAACATTTGTTGCGGTCTCCCTTCTGTCTCCATCCCTTTTATAAAATAGACATTATTCATTTGTTTACCGATCAGACAAACTCCCCCCTCTCTCTCACACACACACACAACTCCTGCTTCCACTCTCCTACCTGACTATCGTCTCTCTCATACACACAAAACTCTCGCTTTCGCACCCCCGACTCGTATTTGTCTCACAAACATTGATCGACTAGCCTCCAGATAGGTTTATACACCCACACACTCGTGCTTTCACTATCGCGTACATGTCTCTCTCGCGCTCCTTGTATCTATGTAGATTTTTCGTGCCTTCTTGAGACACGCCCTCTCGATTGTGCACACACACACTATTGCCTCATTTTAAGCTGATACCTCTCGCACACACACTCTTTGTGTCTTTGTCACACATGCACTCCGTCCTCCTCCTCTCTCCCTCTCTCTCACACACACAACACACACACATGGGCTTTTTGCAACAACTAGCAAGATGCCCATGCGTTGCATGGAACAGCAAGATGCATTTGTATGAGTAGTTTATCTTGCGGGAGAAAAGGATGAACCAGAGAAGGCCTTATTTGCAAATGTGGAGAGGGGTGTGGGCATCTTTTTGCAAAATTGCCATAGTTTCCTTCCTATTCGTCAGATATAAATCGGACGACCTATATTGCAGGATGGCAAGCACACCATCATCACCAATTCTGTTTTTTTATCTCTACTCTTATAAAAAGCATAGTCGGTGATGATGGTGTGCCTGCCATCCCGCAATATAGGTCGTCCGATCTATATCTAATGGAGAGGAAGGAAACTATGGCAATTTACCCGCACTCCTCTCCACTTTTGCAGATAAGGCCTTCCCTCGTTCATCCTTTTCTCCCACAACATCTTGATGTTCCATGCAACGCACGGGCATCTTGCTAGTAAGAGTAGAAATTAGAGATATACCACTTCTCGAATCTTGAAACCAACAACATTCCTCCTTTATCTCATCAAAACCGCCAAAGGAATATATTTTGAGTGAAACATAACATAACTTTGGTGATATACGTATTTCAAAACTAGACCCTTTTTTCTATCAAATCGGTGAATATGTATTAATCAACTTTGATCGTGTGGAAACGCATTGGCACATTGCTAGTAGTTATTACTACTGTATAATTTTTTGGACACCAGACAAACGGTGGAGTACATATACGAAGAGAAGAGGCGCATGCACACAGTCGGTCTCTCGCTGTCTCGCACACATGAGAGTTACGTAAAGGCACTGTTAACAAATAAACCCTCAAACCCTAGGTGCATGATTGCTGCATGCGCGGGTACCGGGTACGTGATGGAGCGCACCTTTGTAGGAATAGTCAGCTCGCGTGATAATTTGATCCGTAGGAGTTGATGGTCGGGACAACAGGTGAACGACCTGGAGGCGGTGGCTTGCCAGTTGCCACAGATCGAGTAGCCATGTTTAAAATATCATTTTTTAGCAGGGTAAGAGTTCCGATTTTCAATGGCGCGTTATAAGTACTAAGTAGTTTTTAGAACGGTTGGTATGGAGCGAAATGGAATTCTTAACTACTACCTCCTTGGCGTATGGTTGTATGGGTTTATGTTGTGAGATGTTGAACCTGGTAGTTCTATGGCAAATACTATGGTT
Source organism: Triticum aestivum (assembly GCF_018294505.1). Lineage (NCBI taxonomy): Eukaryota > Viridiplantae > Streptophyta > Magnoliopsida > Poales > Poaceae > Triticum > Triticum aestivum. The sequence goes on from NC_057814.1 coordinate 343,286,132, forward strand.
TAGATGTTGGTTTTCAGTAATGAAAATCGGAAGGGGGAAACCATTCTTTGATAAAAAAACTACTACCTCCGTCCTGGTTTACTAGTCCCCATCGTATTTTGGGTCAAAGTTTGTCCACGAATTTTACTTGTAAAATGTGAATGGAAAACGAGATTTTGTTATACCCAAACAAAAAAGGACAGGAGGGAGTGATTGCTCTGACATGGACACGACCTCTCATAGCGGAGGCATTGAACCGGCGCGCCGGCCAAGAGGACCCCACTCGCTGCAGGCTCGGCTAAAAACGCCTCCTCGCCGCATGCAACCAGCTTCAGACTGCCCCGCCTGCCTCCATTGAATCTGCGCGTGTGCCGGCAACACGTCCTTCCGCGAGCCGGCCGGCATTTTAGAACACAAAAAATCCAAAATATAATTAATTACGCATGGTCTTGACTTGTTGTGCTCGCACTGGTAGCAGGAACTAGAGGTTTTTCTTTATTTATAACTCTCCTCACATTTTTTTGGCTTTGAAGTGAATCATGGTTGTGCACATTATCTATGAATGTGCAGATATCTGTGAACATGAGTTTGATGTGGAAGTTGAACTTGGAATGTTGGGCTTGCGCGTGAACTATACCATGTCCAATGCTTCATTTGTTATTGTTTGGAAAGTAATTGCTGTTATTACATGAAACAAAAAAATTATTTTGTGCCACATTAGTAGATGCACGGACATCACAACAGGCATGCTGACTGGATAAACATTTGAACCTAGCTATTATGAAGGAAAATTTGTATTGACAACAGTTTTAGATAGTAGGAGACGCCTAGCCTGCTCTACCTCTGCTAGCTTATTTCTGGCTTTTTCTATCTCTTCTTTGACTTGGGTGAAGAGAGCATCTGATTTCTCTTTTCGCTTCTTCAGGAACTCAGCTACATTCTCAAGGGCTGCTGCATGCTTTCTTTCAGCCTTTACTAGAACCACGAGGACACGAACAATTGACGACTCCACCTGGCTTGTGTGTAATCCAGCATCATCTGGGAATTTGCACCTTGTGTCTAATCCAGCATCATTAGGGAACTGGCACCTTGTGTGTAATCCAGCCTCATTTTGGTAACATGATCTCGAGGTTGACCATACTTCCCTCCTCGTAGGAACTGCATCCTGACATGAAGTTACTTCTTTTTTAGATCAATACTCATAGCAACCCAGATCCATTTAGTAGAAGCCAGATAAACAGGACTCAGAGAAGTGAATTCAAAAGGAAAAATATTAAAACAGACTACAAGGTGAGAACACCCACTTCCTACATCAAGCTAAAAACGAAAGCATTACGACGATTAAGACTCTTCTTATTACACATCGAAGAACACGAGGCTAAGAGAAACAGAAACTACAACATATACACATCGAAGAACACGAGGCTAAACGAAAGTAATTGAAAGGGTGTTACTTACCAAAGCTCGTTTTACAGGTTCGGTGCAGCTCCTCTTTAACTTGCCACGCTCCTTGAAGATGTCCCCAATATCCCTTTTTGGTCTTCATTGCTCCTCTACATGTTCGCACTCGTGGTTTTAAAATCTCAACATGACCAGAAAAATATACTACTCCCTCCGTTCCATAATATAAGAACGTTTTTGACACTACAGTAGTGTCAAAAACATTCTTATATTATGGGACGGAGGGAGTAGTATTACTCACACATCTTGTGGGCAACATTAAAGCACTCGTCTGCCATGTTAGAGCATCTCCAACAGAAGCGCAACACGCGACGCTTCAAAAAAGAGTTTACAGCGCTGGAGTAGCCAGTTTTTGCGGGCCCGGAGTGCTGAGATCGAAAAGTGGAGATAGAGAGTAGAGACTAGAGGGTAGAGACATAGATAGTTCTCAGCATAGATATAGCATAGATAGATAAAAAATAGATAGTTCAACTACTCCTCGTCATCCGACTCCTCCTCGGTGATGTCCTCCTCCGACGTCTCAATGTAGGCGTGAAGATACTGATCGTTGTCGGATTCCCAGGGTGACTCTACTCCTAGCCTCATGTTGAATTGAGCGTCCGCTTTTCGCGTACGCTTGTCCTCGCGATAGCCAGCTCGCTCCGCCCTCCTCTTCTCCCTTTCCGCACTCCTTTGCGCGTAGAACTCGCGCTCATTGATAGTTCTCAGCATAGATATAACATAGATAGATAAAAAATAGATAGTTCAACTACTCCTCGTCATCCGACTCCTCCTCGGTGATGTCCTCCTCCGACGTCTCAATGTAGGCGTGAAGATACCGATCGTTGTCGGATTCCCAGGGTGACTCTGCTCCTAGCCTCATGTTGAATTGAGCGTCCGCTTTTCGCATACGCTTGTCCTCGCGATAGGCGGCTCGCTCCGCCCTCCTCTTCTCCCTTTCCGCACTCCTTTGCGCGTAGAACTCGCGCTCATTGATGATGTCCTGCGGGAAGCGTTGGCACCACAGCGCCTTGGCTTCCTCGTCCATCTCGGCGATGCCGAGATGGTGCTCCCGCCTCTGGTTGTCGCGACGATCCTCGTCGGTGATAAGCGGCGGCAGAGGCGCGAGCTCCTGCGCCCGCTCCCGCATCGGCATGTTGGGGAAGTTCAATGTTCTATGAGGCCACCGGAGGCGCGACGCCGCCGCGTCGTACGCGTGCGCAGCCTCGTTGGCCGTGTTGAAATTGCCGAGGCCACGGCGCATCCCATGGAACCAGATCTCGGCGGAGAAGCCAGCGGAGGAGCGCGCGCGGACGACACTGTATCCCCAAGTTTCCCGGCGACGCAGCGACATGGTGGCGCGGTAGCGGCGAGGCGAGAAAGAGAGGGGAGAGAGCGGTGGCGAGGCGCAGAGCGGGGAGAGAGCAGTGGCGAGGCACAGAGCGGGGAGAGTGCGGTGGCAAGGCACAGAGCAGTGGGAGGGCGTTGGATTTTATAAAGCGCGCCGGACGCCGCGCACCAAAACTAGCGCGCGCCCGGCCGCCTTTTCCCACGCGCGCGCGATCCTTTCCTGACGTCCCTGCTATCTCTATTCTCTTCTCTACTGTTATATTTATTTTATATTTTATATTTATCTCTACTTCTCTACTCTTTTAAAATACAGAGTTGGTGATGATGGTGTGCCTGCCATCCTGCAATATAGGCCGTCCGATTTATATCCGACGGATAGGAAGGAACCTATGGCAATTTTGCAGAAAGATACCCACAACCCTCTCTAGATTTGCAAATAAGACCTTCCCTCATTCATCCTTTTCTCCCACAAGATAAACTACTCATACAAATGCATCTTGATGTTCCGTGCAACGCATGGGCATCTTGCTAGTTCTAAAAAAATTCCATCATTTGACACACTACTGGTTGTAGATGAAGAACCTACCCAAGCACAGCGCGATACAGAGCGATGCACAATTACAAGCTGATATTCTGTTGGACAATGGAGGCTATAACCAATTACTTTTACGGGAACAATAGCGACCAGGAAATTTGAAGGGTAGGTATGAACAAAATTGGAACTGCACATGTACTGCTAAGTGATTCAATACACAGATTACCAATCGAGGAGGAGAACGATGGTCGCGGTGGCCTCTGTGCATCATGGCTGGCAACGGGAGTCAGTTCATTATCCACGACGGTGGTGCTTCTGCGCTTGGCGTCGGCTTCCGGGAAGCAGATCCGAGACCGTCGAAGACGGTGCCGGGGAAGAGGCTCAGTGTACGATGACGACGGTGGACCGGCTCCAGTGCGGCGTACGAGGTCATCAATGAGGCAGATGTGCTGCGGTGAACGAGTGTGCCGATGTAGAAGCGGAGGAGCACGAAGGCTGCGGTGCCGTGGAGAAGTCTATTTTGTGGTGGGGATAGAAAATGGGGAGTATTCAGGTGTACTACTCTGGGTGCCGGGGTGGGGTTGGCTGGGTAGGGTGAACCTGAAGTTACGAAAACAGCCCCCTACCAAGCGTCATCCGTAGGCCTGTTCCGAAGGCTATGATGGTAACTTCGCACTGCTCGAATTAGGGTCGCGGGAGATTTTCCCACCGACCTCAAAATTTTGTGACAGTGAACTCCCCGTGTGGCGTGTTGGGTGATTGGGCTAAGCAACTAGCGAGTAGTACTAGTAACTACAAGTACTCCCTCTGTTTTTATTAACTCTGCATATTAGGTTTGACCAAAGTCAAACTTCCTAAAGTTTGACCAAGTTTGTAGAAAAATATAAAGATTTACCATAACAAATATGTATGATGTGAAAGTACATTCAATAATGAATCTAATGGTATTTATTTGTTATTGTATATGTTAATATTTTTTGTTATAAACTTTCTGAGAGTTTACAAAACTTGACCGTGGCCAATGCTAATACGCAGACTTAAATAATAACGGAGGGAGTACACATTTGTTTTCTTAGTTTGTAGTGAATTAATCATTTGTTGTAATTGTGAAATAAATATATTAGGCTACTGACTTCGAATGTAAGGGCCTATACAATTCAATAGTTACAATCATTGTTGAATTCCAAGATGTATACGAGGTCTATAGTACTTCACAATATGCTCAAACTCACATAATCCTAGTCAAATGAGAAACTAAATGCATTTCATAGTTATTACTTTGTAGGATGCAACAAAACCAACCATAACTCTACATCATCCATTATAAAAGCAACATTTTGAACACATCCTAATGTGTGAATGAAACGTGTAGAGAGAGCTTGCGAAGATGGAGCAGATAGGGCGGGAAAGATTGTATGTATGTGGACGAGAGAGTAGGAGACAAACCTAGCGAGAGAGAGAGAGATAGAGAGAGAGAAAGAGACAGGAAGAAGTTAGGTCTGTGAGAAAGATGGAGACACGTAATATACGTGAGATGCGTGTGCATCCGGATTCTGTACACGTGGAAGGAGAAGAAACAACATGTTTGATGAGAGAGCTGGAAAAACATGGACGAGAGGGGAAGGATCTCGTGGGTTGAGGGATTGATAATTTTGTGCGGGAGAGAGAGGGATTGGTAATTTTGTGCGGGAGAGAGAGGGGGGGAGGAGTCAGTCAGCCATCGTCCATCATCGTGCTTCCAAATGGCCCCGCATTCTCTAATGCAGTGTGGTCACCGTCTTCGATCTCCTCGATGCCCTCTTTGAAGATTGAGGCGTTGTGCATGCTGGGGTGCAGAGAAACACAAGTGAGAGTGGTCGCCATATAACCTTGGATGGGGATGAATTGTGTGCTCGGGGGAGGGGGAGTGTGTGTGCGGTGTGTGTGTATGTGTGTGTGTGTGTGTGTGTGTCAAATATTGAGAGAAATCAAACCCATGGAGAGAAATGTGTGCGTATGTGAAGGAAAGCTACATGCTAAATAGGGTTTTCACGAAGAGATTGTGCGTGCGAGATAGAGAGCGATGTGCGGGCCTTGAGGTGGGCAGGGGCCGGGTGAGGGTGTCAAAATGTATGCGTTGATGCATGTGTTACATGCGATCGTGCGAGGGACGGACGAATCGAGAGAAATGGTTGTTGTGTTACGGATGCTCCTCGCTCTCTCTCTCTCACACACACAAGTACAAATAGAAGACCGTTCTCTCATGTATACACAACATATCGGCATCTGTCTATGTCTCACTAATGCATGATCATTTCCACATTCACACCTCTCTATGTCTCTATCACACGTACACCGTCTCCACATTGCCCTTCCGCCACAACACACATATGGACCCATACGCATGTTCTCTCTCAGTCACACACACAAAATCAGCATTAAAAAAACTAGGGCGCACCTAAAATGTCCAAATCCAAATAAACACGAACTGGAGCTAAATTCAAATATATGGAAATATTGTAGCGTCAAGAAATTTTCCAGGAAAAAAAGTTAAGTAATTTACGGGTATTGCTTTCACACACACAAAAAGGTTCGGTGGATGTCCTTCGAGCGCGACACGGTGACGCACCGTTCGATCGACCGCTCGGCCTCAATCTAATGTTTACGTGTACTAGTACGGTTTTCTTTAAGTTTGACCAACCCTATATAAAACTAAACTAAGGTCCCATACGCTGCCTCAGTCTAATGTTTACGTGTACTAGTACGGTTTTCTTTAAGTTTGACCAACCCTATATAAAACTAAACTAAGGTCCCATACGCGCACTCATCTATATGCCGCCGCCGCCATTGCGCATGCCGGCGCCCGCCTACTCCGGCCAACCATTTCTCGCCCATCACCACCGTGTCGCCGCCATCCCTGTGCCATGAAGCCGAAGGCTCGCCCGCTCACGTCGTCTGCAGTCCCTCCTCGCGATGCCGCTGCGCTGCCAGTAGTTGGTGGAGCCGCGTCTATGCACACAGCGTACGAAGAGGAGGACGAGCGCGTGCTCAAGCCTGTCGACGAGGAGGAACTAGCGTGTCATTGTCGTCTCCGCCCGCACGGAGGAGGCACGCATGGTGGCTGTCGCGGTGGAAGCCGGTCGCGCCCGCGCCGAGCCCGCAAACCGGGTGCGGACGCAGAATCTACCTTCGAGACCTTGAATGCCACGTGAATCCTGCAATCTGAAGGAGCAATTTGGGTCAGTTGACTCTTGTGAGCCGTTGGATGCAACATGGATGGCCAGAAGGGCTTCTTCAACCTCCGAAATTGATGCACTGTTCATCTTCTCTCTCAGGCATCGAGCCGCTAACCCGCCACACGCCTAACTGCCTGCCACCGCCACCCCGCCCTCCCCTGAACTGCCTGCCACCGCCATGCTCCCCCACGCCCGCCATCCATTTAACCCCGGGCACAATCCATTTTTTCCGACGAACTGCATTCCACACCCAACACTCATGGGCACCCTGCCACCCTAATATAGATACTGGGGTAGCTTCTCTGCCGTCTTCTTCCTTGGCTCCGTCTGTGACGCCCTCGATTCAATCATACACGAAAATGTGTACGATCAAGATCAAGGACTCACGGGAAGATATCACAACACAACCCTAAACACAAATTAAAATAATACAAGCTTTATTTTACAAGCCAGGGGCCTCGAGGGCTCGAATACATAAGCTCGAATACACAAGAGTCAGCGTGATGAGGACATCAATACCATTGTTACACCCGCAGCCCCTGCTGCTATACATACTGGACCAATTACTAGAGCTCGCGCACGCCAATTAAATTACCAGGTACTTTCGTTTCTTGGTAATGATTCTAATGTTCATGAGAATATGATGCTGCCTAAATTGGATACATTTGTTTTGCTTACAAATGAAGGGCCTAGCTTTGAGAAGGATGAACATTGGAGCAAGAACAAGCATGGAGATGATGGCATGCGCATGGGGGACAAGAACGGAGTTACAAGTGATGATTTCAGGACATTGAAGCCACCATAATGCGTGCATGAAGCCTTGGACGAAATATACAAGATGCTACTTCATAACTTTCGTCCGGAGGCTATTCTAGGTGCTGCATCACCTTATTATTGGGCAAGGCCCATGTAATTTCGAAATACTTGAGTATAGGCTATTTTTAGAGTCCGTATGTGTGGAGAAACAAGAGATAGGGTTGGTTTCGGACCCCTTCCCCAAGGGCCACGAAATTCCCCCCTCTTCCTCCATATATACAGCCCTTAGGGCGTCGTTTAGACTTGGGGTTTTGTTTAGATTAAAAGTTCGCCATAGCTGCAACTTCGCGTACTTCGTTTGTGTTCAACGACCAGACAAAGGCGTCACAGAACCCCACCTTGATCAATAAAGCTTTCATCTTATATTCGCAATATCTAGATTGCAATCTCAGTTTCTTGCTTGTTCTTCGTTTGCTCGCAGGAAACAGACCCTCGTGGTCAGGTTGATCGTGCTCCGGCGTGGTCAATAACCTCTCGGAGTTGGTTTAGCGATTGCTAAGGCGCGACGTCCTCGCACGTTCGTAGTCGGATCGTCAAAGTCGACTTCCAACAAAGCGATATCCATCATCTCATCGAAAGACGGGACACCTTTGCCTCTATCAAGTGGTATCAGATTTTCAGGTTGCTCGGTGAGATTTTACAGTTTTTCGTAGTTTAGATCGAGTCTGTTCTTCATACCTACAGTCCACGAAAAAGCCACAAAAAAACATTAGGGTTAGTTCAGTATATCCGAACCAATCTGAGCCTTTGCATAATCTTTTTAGGGTTTTTGCTTTGTTGAATTTGCGGTTGCATCGTCGTGTCAAGTTGCTGGTCTTAGAGTCTAGTCTTTTAGAGTTTCAAGTTCTGGTCATAAGTTGTCACGCCGCCGCCGCACCATCATCATCGCCTTTCCATCTACCACCATTGCTTATCCGCCACCGCTCTGAATCCGTATCCATATACCACCACCGATCCGTATCCATATACCACCACCGCTACCATATACCACCACCGCTGCCATATCCTACCACCATATATCCACCACCAATCCGAGTTCTTTTCATATTCGGTTTGTTTTAGAGATCCATCTATTTTCCGTTTCGTGTTTCCTTGCCTGAGTAGGTGTCGGAAAAAAAAATTACCTGAGGAGACCCCCGGGCAGTTTTTAGGCCAAAATTTCGGCGACCAAAAATATTTTTCCCTATCCTATTTTTAGGTCCCGGGGAGTGTTTTGAGACACTCGCCATCATAGTGATTTTTTGTCGCACTTTTTCGTCGTCGCTGCCCTGATTTCCGAAAAAAAATAGTCACAAAAAATTTGTGCCTATCCTGTCAGTTTGACCTGGGAAGAGTTTTGAGACACTCGCCATTATAGTGATTTTTCGCAAAAAAAGAAAGAGGAGCGCACAAAAAAAAAGAGCGCGAAAAAAAAGAGCAAATTTTTTTTTCCAGAGTGTGCTTTTCCCTTGTTTACGTGCAGCGCCGTGATTTTGTTAGTGTTCTAGGCTCGCGTCTCTAGTACGGTCTAGCCTAGGACCAGCACAGTACCGTCGTTGAGCGTTTATTCAACTTTGCATCTCTGAATTGATTATTGCTGACCATTTTTGCTACCATATTATAAGCCTTCCCAGCTCCACATACATCTACATCGTGCGTTTGACTCTCCCTGGTAATCGCTCTATCCAAGCTTTGAGAGTTTTGACTACAACGGTTGCCGATCACCACCTGCTGCTGGGTAAGAACTGGTAAGAATTTGAGATTAGCTTGAAGGATTTGTTATACACCACCATCACCACCACTTCCTAGTAGTCTGTAGGATCATATTCTTTTGTGTTTCTTTTGCTGCTAACCATGGCCGGATCACAAGGCAATGAGACTGATTGGGAGAACATGACGAACAAGGAGTTGCATGATAAATTTCAGCAAATGATTAGTGGCCAGGTGGGAGATGTGCTAAACAGATTTGAAGAGGCTATGGAGAAGATAGATGCCGTGGAGAAGTCGTTCGAGACAAAGCTGGATAACAAGTTTACTGAATTACTCAAGCGTCGTCCCTAACCACCACCGGCTGCATATGTCGCACCTCTACAACAACAACAACCACATCTCCAACGCCGCCTTCCAAATCAAGTGGGACGAGCACATCGCGTTCTAATTGAGACTGGTCAAAATTCGGGTGCTGCTGTCCCTACTGTTGATGCTTCTTTGGCTCCTGCTACTGCGGCGGCTGAGGAGGATGACGATTATGCGGGCGATTATGAGGATGAGGCTGATCAAAATCAGAACTACGTGCAGCCACTAGCACCACCACCAGCAGGTCGACCTCAGGTATATATTCGCAACGGTAGGCCGGCACCACCACCTCAGGTACGAGATCATGACCATCTCCCTAAACTGAAATTGAATATTCCACCATTTGAGGGTAGATATGTTCCTGATATATATCTTACTTGGGAGTTAGAAACTGAACAACGATTTACATGTTTACAATATCCTGAGGAGAGACGTGTTCCTGCTGCTGTTTGTGCTTTCACTAGCTTTGCATGTGTTTGGTGGTCTGAACATTGTAGATTATATCCTGTTCCAGCTACTTGGGCTGCTTTGAAAACTGCTATGCGTACTCGTTGGGTTCCACCATATTATCAACGTGAATTGCTTCAAAAACTACAGCGTTTACGACAAGGGAAAAATTCTGTAGAAGAATATTATCAGGAATTACAAACTGGCATGATTAGATGTGGTATTGTTGAGGAGAATGAAGCTATGCTTGCACGTTTTATGGGTGGATTAAATAGAGAGATTCAGACCATTCTAGAGTATAAGGAGTATACTAATATCACTCGTTTATTCCATCTTGCTTGTAAAGCTGAACGTGAAGTGCAGGATCGACAAGAATTGGCGCGAACTAACTTTTCTGCAGGTCGACCTTCATCATGGACACCACGTGCATCCTCTACTTCCACTTCACCATCACCTCCATCAAGTGCCACCTCCAGCCGTGATACAAGAAAGCAGGCACAACCACCACTCTCTGCCAAGAGCACACCTGCCGGGCCTGCGCAGAGCTCTTCTTCTTCCATGGCGTCAACAGGGCACACAAGTGATATTATTTGTCGTCGTTGTAAGGGAAGAGGACATTATGCGAGAGAATGCAAATCTCAGCGTGTGATGATTGCTACTGAGGATGGTGGGTATGAGTCCGCTAGTGACTATGATGAGGAGACTTTGGCTCTTATTACACGTGAAGAACATGGTGGAGATGATTCTGAAATGAGACGCAATACATGGCTCCTGAAGACGCTGACAGGTATGAATGTTTAGTTGCTCAACGTGTTTTGAGTGTGCAGGTCACACAAGCTGAGCAAAATCAGAGGCATAATTTGTTCCATACAAAGGGAGTTGTGAAGGAACGTTCTGTTCGCGTCATCATAGATGGAGGGAGCTGCAACAACTTGGCTAGCATGGAGATGGTGGAGAAGCTATCTCTCACCACAAGACCACATCCACATCCTTACTACATCCAATGGTTCAACAACAGCGGCAAGGTTAAGGTAACACGTACTGTTCGTGTGCATTTTAGTATCTCTACATATGCTGATTATGTTGATTGTGATGTGGTACCTATGCAAGCATGTTCCTTATTACTTGGTAGACCATGGCAATTTGATAAAAATTCTGTACACCATGGTAGAAACAATCAGTATACTCTTGTTCATAAGGATAAAAATATTACTTTGCTTCCTATGACTCCTGATTCCATTTTGAAAGATGATATTAATAGAGCTAATAAAGCAAAACAGGAGAAAAATAAGAGTGAAAATCAGATTGTGGCAAAAGAATTTGAGCAACAAATGAAGCCTAATAATAAACCATCTAGTGTTGTTTCTGAAATTAAATTGAAAAGTGCATGTTTACTTGCCACCAAATCTGATATTGATGAGCTAGATTTAGCAAATCTGTTTGCTATGCTTTTGTGTGCAAAGAGGCATTATTTTCATTCGAGGACGTGCCTTCCTCTTTGCCCCCTGCTGTCACTAACATTTTGCAGGAGTTCGCTGACGTCTTCCCACAAGACGTGCCACCGGGATTACCACCTATTCGAGGGATTGAGCATCAAATTGACTTAATTCCCGGTGCATCGCTACCCAACCGTGCACCATACCGTACCAATCCAGAGGAGACGAAGGAGATTATGCGTCAAGTACAGGAGCTGCTCGACAAAGGTTATATACGCGAATCTCTTAGTCCTTGTGCTGTTCCTATTATACTAGTGCCTAAAAAGGATGGTACGTCGCGTATGTGTGTTGATTGTAGAGGCATTAATAATATTACTATTCGTTATCGTCATCCTATTCCTAGGCTAGATGATATGCTTGATGAATTGAGTGGCTCTACAATATTCTCCAAAGTTGATTTGCGTAGTGGATACCATCAAATTCGTATGAAATTGGGAGATGAATGGAAAACAGCATTTAAAACTAAGTTTGGTTTATATGAGTGGTTAGTCATGCCTTTTGGGTTAACTAATGCACCTAGTACTTTCATGAGACTAATGAACGAAGTTTTACGTGCTTTCATTGGACGATTTGTGGTAGTCTATTTTGATGATATACTGATTTATAGCAAATCTTTGGAAGAACATTTGGAACATTTACGTGCTGTTTTTATTGCTCTACGTGATGCACGTTTGTTTGGTAACCTTGGGAAGTGCACCTTTTGCACCGACCGAGTATCTTTTCTTGGCTATGTTGTTACTCCACAGGGAATTGAAGTTGATAAAGCCAAGATTGAAGCTATTGAGAGTTGGCCGCAGCCCAAAACGGTCACACAAGTGAGGAGTTTTCTTGGACTCGCTGGTTTCTATAGGCGTTTTGTGAGAGATTTCAGCACCATTGCTGCACCTCTCAACGAGCTTACAAAGAAGGATGTGCCTTTTGTTTGGGGTACCGCACAGGAAGAAGCCTTCACGGTATTGAAAGATAAGTTGACACATGCTCCTTTACTCCAACTTCCTGATTTTAATAAGACTTTTGAGCTTGAATGTGATGCTAGTGGAATTGGATTAGGAGGTGTGTTATTACAAGATGGCAAACCTGTTGCATACTTTTCTGAAAAATTGAGTGGGCCTAGTCTGAATTATTCTACTTATGATAAAGAATTATATGCTCTTGTTCGGACTTTAGAAACATGGCAACATTATTTATGGCCCAAAGAATTTGTTATACATTCTGATCATGAATCTTTGAAACATATTAAAAGTCAAGCTAAACTGAATCGTAGACATGCTAAATGGGTTGAATTCATTGAACTTTCCCTTATGTCATTAAACACAAGAAGGGTAAAGAAAATGTTATTGCTGATGCATTGTCTCGTCGCTATACTATGCTTTCACAACTTGACTTCAAAATATTTGGTTTGGAGACCATCAAAGATCAATATGTGCATGATGCTGATTTTAAAGATGTTATGCAGAATTGTAAAGAAGGAAGAACCTGGAACAAGTTTGTCGTTAATGATGGATTTGTGTTCCGTGCTAACAAGCTATGCATTCCAGCTAGCTCTCTTCGTCTTTTGTTGTTGCGGGAGGCGCATGGAGGAGGATTAATGGGACACTTTGGCGTGAAGAAGACGGAGGACGTACTTGCTACACATTTCTTTTGGCCAAAGATGAGACGGGATGTTGAGCGTTTTGTTGCTCGCTGCACTACATGTCAAAAAGCTAAGTCACGACTCAATCCTCATGGTTTATATATGCCTTTGCCTGTACCTAGTGTTCCTTGGGAGGATATATCTATGGACTTTGTTTTAGGTTTACCTTGAACAAAGAAGGGGAGGGATAGCATATTTGTTGTCGTGGATAGATTCTCGAAAAATGGCACACTTTATACCATGTCATAAAAGCGATGATGCTGTTAATGTTGCTGATTTGTTCTTTCGTGAAATTATTCGCTTGCATGGTGTGCCAAATACTATTGTTTCAGATCGTGATACTAAATTTCTTAGCCACTTTTGGAGATGTTTATGGGCTAAGTTGGGGACTAAACTGCTTTTTAGTACTACTTGTCACCCCCAAACTGATGGACAAACTGAAGTAGTCAATAGAACATTGTCTACTATGCTTAGGGCTGTTTTGAAGAATAATAAGAAAATGTGGGAAGAATGCTTGCCTCATATTGAATTTGCTTATAATCGTTCATTGCATTCTACTACTAAGATGTGCCCTTTTGAAATTGTGTATGGTTTCCTACCTCGTGCACCTATTGATTTGTTGCCTCTTCCATCTTCGGAGAAGGTTAATTTTGATGCTAAACAACGTGCTGAATTGATTTTAAAAATGCATGAGTTAACTAAGGAAAACATTGAGCGTATGAATGCTAAATATAAACTTGCTGGAGATAAGGGTAGAAAACATGTTGTGTTTGCACCTGGAGATCTTGTTTGGTTACATTTGCGTAAGGATAGATTTCCTTATTTGCGCAAATCAAAGCTAATGCCACGTGCTGATGGTCCTTTTAAGGTGTTAGAGAAAATAAATGATAATGCATATAAACTTGAGCTGCCTACAGATTTTGGGGTTACACTACTGGAATCAGCTAATTTGCCATCTGCCAGCTCTTTGCCGTCTGCTAGCTGACGGCAAAGAAGCTCTTTGCCATCAGCTACACATAAACAGACGGCAAAGAAAAGGCTGACGGCAAAGAAGCTCTTTGCCATCTGCCAGCTCTTTGCCGTCTGCCAGCGGACGGCAAAGAATCTTTGTCGTCCGCTGGCGGACGGCAAAGAGTGTGGTGGCCCCCACCCCCCGCTCGTTTGAAAAAATCCTAACGGCCCACCTCTTTGCCGTCCGCTAGCGGACGGCAAAGAGGTAGAAAGGCGGACGGCAAAGGCTGGCGGACGGCAAAGAGGGCACTTGCCTAACGGCAGGTACCCCCCGCCCGTTACTCACTTCGTCCTCGCCTCGCCCTTCTCCTCCCACCCCGCCGCCGCGGCCGCCGCCCGCCGCGCGCCGCCGCCCCGTCGCCCCCGCCGCCCCGTCGCCCCGCCGCCCCTCGCCCCGCCGCCCCGGCTCCCCGCCGCCCCACCGCCCCGTCGGCCCCCCCGCCGCCCCGCGCCCCACCGCCGCCACGGGCCCCCGCCGTCCCGGCCCCCGCCGCCCGCGCCCCCCGCCGCCTCCTCCACTGCCCCGCCCCGGCCCCCCGCCCCCCATCCCCCCCGCCGCCCCGGCCCCCCGCCGGCCGGGCCCCCGCCGCCCCGCCTCCTCCACCGCCCCGCCCCGGCCCCCCGCCGCCCCGCCTCCTCCACCGCCCCGCCCGGCCCTCCGTCACCGGCCCCGCCCCGGCCCTCCGTCGCCGGCCCCGCCCCGGCCCTCCCCCACAGTGAGCCCCTCCTCCCTTTTTTTCTGTTTTTTGTTTTTTTTTTGTTTTTTTTTCTGTTTAAGTTTAGGTTTAATTAGTTTAAATAGTTTAGTTTTAATTAGTTTAGGTTTTTAGTTTAGGTTAGTTTAGGTTTAGGTTAAGTAGAAGGGGGAAGAAGAAGAAGAAGAAGAAGAAGAAGAGGAGGAGGAGGAGGAGGAGGAGGAGGAGGAGGAGAAGAAGAAGAAGAAGAAGAAGAAGAAGAGGAGGAGGAGGAGGAGGAGGAGGAGGAGGAGGAGGAGAAAGAAGAAGAAGAAGAAGAAGAAGAAGAAGAAGAAGAAGAAGAAGAAGAAGAGGAGGAGGAGGAGGAGACACCCCGAAGCCCCTACCCCGAAACAGCACCCCGACCCCGACACGGCACCCCGACACCGACACGGCACCCCGACACCTACACGACACCCCGACCCCCGACACGACACCCCCGACACCCCGACCCCGAGAACCCGACCCCGACCCCGACCCCAACACCCCGACCCCGAGCCTGACCCGACACCCCGACCCCGACACCAACACGGCACCCCGACCCCGACCCCCGACACCGACACGACACCCCGACCCCCGACCCGACACCCCGACCCCGAGACCCCGACCCCGACCCCAACCCCGACACCCCGACCCCGAGCCTGACCCGACACCCCGACCCCGACACCGACACGGCACCCCGACCCCGACCCGGCACCCCGACCCGACACCCCGACCCCGAGACCCCGACCCCGACACGGCACCCCGAGACCTACACGACACCCCGACCCCGACACGGCACCCCGAGACCGACACGACACCCCGACCCCCGACACGACACCCCCGAGACCCCGACACCCCGACCCCGACCCCGACCCCGACCTCGACACCCCGACCCCGAGCCTGACACGACACCCCGACCCCGACACCGACACGGCACCCCGACCCCGACCCGGCACCCCGACCCGACACCCCGACCCCGAGACCCCGACCCCGAAAAGGTGTTCTTTGGCCTTCCAGAAGCCGACGGGGTCATATATTTGTGAATTATTAGTTAGGTCATATATCTTTCGATTTTGTTATGAAAAACATCATATATAATTGTGTTGATCGGGTAGTTTTAAATGTGCAGTTGTTTCATCGCTGCGAGGTTTGGTGTTCGACGACCTCGCCGTGCGTTTGACGAGCTCTGCCCCTTCGTTCGTGGGTGAGCACAAATGACATGTCCTCCTCCCCCATTAATTATTTGATCTATTCCGATGAAACTTGATAGCTAGATATATATGTGTCTTGAATCATCAGTATGCGTAACCAATATGTGTCTCCCGTTCGAAAGCGTCATAGTTATAAATATGCATGCATTTGCATATTTATAACCTTGATTCTTTCGAATTGTCCAACGCTATCCATGGACAGCCCGAGTATGTTTAGATTGGGTTCGTTTTCCCATATGCTTTGCTCCGGATCCGACGCATAAATTTCGTCAGTGCCTCCCCTGTTGTTCTCCGGGTACACATCCTCTCTGTTTATTGCAGAGACGTGTATCAGGAGAACAGCGGGGAGGTGCTGCCGAAATTTTGCGTAGGATCCGGGGCATAGCATGGGAAAATGAACCCAATCTAAACATACTCGGGTGGGATTAGGACCTATCATTACCTATTAGAGTGTAGGTTGCATGGACGTAATAAAATTGACAAAGTAGATCAACTGATGAATACATACATGGTGAATTATATATATATATATTTGTTGTGTGTCTAGTAGCTCTGAAAGTCAAGATGAGTGATCGTGCGTGGATGTACACCGGTCACACTGGTCAGAACAAATGGAGCACTGAATGGTTCACAAAAACCAAGGGGTTTGTGCGAGCCGCATTTGCAAATGGCCAGAGGAAAACCTGGTGCCCCTGTTTACGGTGCGGCAATTGGGAAAAGAGGACAGAGGCTGAAATGGGCAAACACCTGCAGAAGAGTGGTTTTACGCCCGATTATACGGTGTGGACATTTCATGGTGAGTCTGCCCAACGTGACCGAGCTGAGGTGGATCGTCGTCGCACCGACGAGCATGGTACCGGTATGGAAAACATGGTGCAAGACTTTGATGATGCTCGGGATTCGGACGAGGAGATGGAGGAATCTGCAAAGGCCTTCAATGAAATGTTGGAGTCTTCAAAACGTCCGCTCCATGAGCACACTGAGCTTTGTCAGTTGGATGCCATCTCACAAGTAATGGCTCTGAAGGCTCAGTTCAACTTGGGCAGAGAATGCTACGATGCAATGATGACAGTATTTGGACGCTTTCTACCCAAAGGCCATGTAATGCCTGCAAACCTGTACCAGTCGGACAAAATCCTCCGTGCACTGAAGATGCCCTATGATAAGATACATGCCTGTGAGAAAGGATGTGTCTTGTTTAGGCTTGACTATGCGGACTTGAACTATTGTCCCATTTGCAAGTCTTCCAGGTATGTTGTGGTAGACAACGGTATGGGTGAGAAGACACAGACCAAAATCCCCGTTAGTGTTCTTCGGTATATGCCAATCGTACCAAGACTTCAACGTCTTTTCATGGTCGAAGAGACGGCCAGACAGATGACATGGCACAAAACGGGCAAAAGAACCGAACTAGATGCAGATGGGAATCTGATGATTGTACACACATCGGATGGTGTTGCGTGGAAAAAGTTTGATGAATTACATGGTGACAAAGCGGCAGATCCGAGGCATCCTCGAGTCGGCATCAGCACGGATGGGTTCAGTGTGTTTGGTATGACGGCAGCCCAATACAGTTGTTGGCCCGTATTTGTCTTTCCACTCAATCTCCCCCCCGGACAGATTATGCAAAGAAAGAACATTTTCCTGACGTTGATAATTCCAGGGCCCAACTATCCGGGGAAAAATATGAATGTGTACATGCAACCGCTTAAGGACGAATTGCAAGAAGCCTGGGATAATGGGTTCAAGACATACGATGCCTATAGCAAACGGAACTTCATAATGCGTGTCTGGTACATGTACTCGACGCATGACTTGCCGGCGTATGCGCTATTCGTTGGCTGGTGTGTGCATGGAAGGTTCCCGTGCCCCACATGCAAGGGAGCTCTTGAGTTTCGTTGGCTTCAGGCCGGTCGCAAGTTTTCTTGCTTCGACATGCATAGAGAGTTCCTGAATCCTCGCCATAAGTTCAGGAAAGACAAGAAGAACTTCATCAGAGGTAGAGTTGTCAAAAACTCTGCACCACATGCATTGACAGGCCAACAGACCCTGGATCAGTTAAACGCTCTCGAGCCAGATCCCGAGCGTCCAGGGTACTTCAAGGGGTATAATTCTAAGCACGCCTGGACTCACAAAACATGCTTATGGGATCTGCCTTACTTCAAAGACCTCCTTTGCCCACACAACATCGACGTGATGCACACTGAGAAGAATATCGCCGAGGCACTTTTTGGTACATTGTTCGGCATAGATGGGAAGTCAAAGGATAATACTAAGGCTAGAGTCGATCTGGAGGCGCTATGTGATAGGCCGTTACAAAACATGAAAGAACGAAAGGAAAGCAGAACTGGACGAAGCCAAAGGCATGGTTCAATCTTGGAAGGCCGGCTATGAGGGAAATTATCTTGTGGGTGAAAATGCAGTTGATGTTCCCCGATGGGTATGCAGCGAATCTACAGAGGGGAGCCAGTCTTGATAAATTGAAGATATTTGGTCTCAAGAGTCATGATTGGCACATATGGATTGAGCGGGTAATGCCGGTGATGTTGCGTGGCTTCATCCCTGAGGATGAATGGCTAGTACTGGCAGAACTCAGCTATTTCTTCCGTGTTCTTTGTGCGAAAGAACTATCGCCTAGCGTGCTAGAAGAAATGGAAGAGTTGGCGCCGGAGTTGATCTGCAAGTTAGAGAAGATCTTTCCACCGGGCTTCTTTAATCCAATGCAACATTTGATTTTGCATCTCCCGACCGAGGCAAGATTGGGGGGGCCCGTGCAAAATCGTTGGTGCTACCCAACTGAGAGGATGCAGAAGACGCTTCGACAAAAATGTAAAAATAAACGTAGAATTGAAGCATCGATGGCTGAGGCATTCATCACTGAGGAGGCGGCAAACTTCGTGACAGCACACTACGAAGCCAAAAATCGTCATTTGCATAATCCGAAGCCTCGGTACAATGCTGACGACCCTAAAAAGGGTGGATCCAACCTCAGCCTATTCAAAGGGAATCTCGCACCAGCCAGTGTTTCAAATCCAGTATCTTTGGATAACGAACAATGGCGGACCATTTCGTTGTATATCTTCAACAACCTGATAGAAGTGCGGCCGTACATCGAGTAAGTTCTCGGTACATAGTTTCGCAACTTCTATTTCCTTTGAACTGCTCTTATTCCTGGATATTTCATACAGTCGATACGTCGCCTTATTCTCGTATGGAGCGGTGATCCAAAAGGATTCTGTCGAAGAGTATGAGCTTCTCGCAAAGCAAGGTGGCGGCTATCCCGGTTTCATCTCTTGGTTCAAACAAACGGTAATTTCTATTAGACTTGTAGGCTAATTTGTAGGCGGCTATCCCGGTTTCATTCGCTAATTTGTGCGTAATGCAACAATCCTTTCATATTAAACTTGTAGGCTAATTCAGAGTCTATGGACGCCGAATTGAGACAAGTCGCTAATGGTTTTGACTATAAGGTCCGTTCATTTGACAAATACGACATCAACGGGTATCGCTTTCGTACCTATGGCAAAGAGCTATCTATGGCCGACCGAAAGTCTACAAATTGTTGTGTATCTGCTATCGGCGAAGGAGGTACCGAGTATTATGGGAGAGTTGAAGCAATTTATGAACTTCTATTCTATGGTGAAAACCCACCGAATGTCGTAGTCTTCAAATGTTATTGGTTTCAGCCGAAGGAGACTAGAAGAACTCATGAACATATAGGGCTAGTTGAAATCAACCAAAGCACCCATTTAGATGTTCCTGATGTCTATATTACGGCTCAACAGGCGACCCAAGTATTCTATCTACCGTGGGCCTGCCAAACTAATCCAAATCTGAAAGGTTGGGATGTCGTTTATGAAGTGCCGCCACGTGCTAGACTATCTCCCCCAAAGGAAGAGGATTATGAACCTCACATTAACCCAGACACATATGAAGGAGAATTCTTCCAAGAGACACGTCTTTCCAAAAAGCGTTTCAAGAACCGCTATACTTCACCCCAAAACATTGAAGTAGACAGTGACAGTGAATCCGACATCACCCCAGAGGAGGAACAAGAAGAGCCGGAACAAGAAGAGGTTACTGCTGCGGATGACCTGTCATTGCTTGACCGATTACGTCAAGGTGGCCTTGCACATGTTGATGCCACTGAACCCTATGAGCCCGTCATTGATTATAGTGATGATGATGATTATGCATTTATTGATGATACTGATCGAGATTATTAGTAGTGTCAGGTATTAAATTTTTTAATGTTGTACTTGATGATGATACACTTAAGTGATACACATATTATTATTCATGTCGGTCTTTTTTTTATGTTGTACTAATTTCGTTTACTGTTTGTCATGGCAGGTGTTGAAAGATGGTGGGCGCTGGTCGGGAGCGCGCCAAGGCCCCTTCTTCCTCGGCGCGTGGTCTGAGGTCTTCGATTCCAGACGTACCTCTTCGCCGAGCGTTGCTGGACAGTATGTCCACACCGCCGGGCCCTTCTTCGTCCACCGCGGTGCCCAGCAGGGGACGAGGTAGGAAGAGAGGAGGTGGGGCACGTGGTCGCGGGAGAGGAGGTAGGGTGACTGCTAGGGCGCCTTCCTCGCCGCCACCCCCAGCTGTTTCACCCGAGCACGTGACTGCTAGGGTGGACTCGTCCGAGGAGGAGGCTACACGGACTCCGTCCACGAGCCTCGGTCCACGGGTCTTGGGCCCACGAGCCTCGGGTCGACTGGCCTTCGGCCCACGAGAGTTCGGCCCACGAGACCCCGGAGGAGCACACGTCCGGATGGGGTACCTGGCCGGATCAGCCCGAGGAGCCGAGTGGCCATGCTGATGATGGCGGGGAGCCGACTGATCTTGAGGAGGAGGGTGGCACTGTCTACCAGCGTGGTGCTACACGGCTCCCGTCCGTGCCGGCGACCCGCGAGCAGAGGTGGTTGATCTTCCCTGATGGGGAGAGGTACGTAAGTGCATTTAATATTTTTGTACCTTCTGCATTCACGTTTCTTCAAATAACTAATGCGTTGGCCTTGTCATGCTGCAGGGGTTGGGACCACCATCATAGTGTCCGCCGGCCCAACTCCGTCCTTGGAGTTCTTTGCCGGCAAAACTTCCCGGGGTTTGTCACGTTGCCTGGTGAGGGTCGGCTTCCAGAGCTTGGGTTGAGCTGGGAGCACTACGTGGCTGCCCCGGCCCCGCCGGATGTCATTATCGACGGTGTCGTGTGCGACACGAGGGCAGACATGGTGATCAGGACGTTCTGGGTAATTTCTCCTTTACACATTTCAAAATCTTCAACTAGCTAGTTATTAATTGTACTAATCAATATTGTCTCATTTGATTGCAGACATTCTACAGGTGTGAGGAGGGATACGAGGAGGACTGCGCAAATGTTATCCAGAACGTCTGCAAGCGCCTACTCCAGAACTTACGGCACGAGGCTCGGGTGCAGGCTGTTCGAGACTACTACGCCTTGCGTGGTATCAAGAAGACCAAGCCGGCGTGCCGCGATAAGTTCCTGAGTAAGGAGCAGTACATGAAGGTAATTCTTAAGGCCTTCTACTTAAGTTCCTTCATTTAGTAATTCTTAGCCGTAGCGCTCAAGTTTCTATTTGCTAACTTAGGCGCCTCCGAGATGGTGTGCGGATCGGATGGATTGTTGGGAGGTGTTGGTCGATGAGTGGTGCTCACAAGAATGGCTAGCCCTCCACAACCAGGCCAAGGACAAACGTGCCCAAATGGAAGGTGTGCCACACCATCAAGGCAGCTCCAACTTATATCAGTTCGGGCGCAACTGGGTATGTGGTTTGCTTCATGATTCATGCAATTCATTCATCATGCTAGCTTGAGCCCTTTAATTACTAATTTTCATTGTTTCTCTCTTTCAGGCACGCCACAATAAGGCGGATAAGGTGCCAGAGGTGTACGACCTGTATGCCATGGCCCACACTGGCTCTTACAAGAAAGTCAAGGCTTTCTCTCAGTCTGACCTCGATGATGCAAACAACTTCACCAACATCTCCTCCCACAACAAGCTCGTGAGATATAGAGATGAGGGGAAGGCGAGGAAAGGGGAGGACTTTAACCCGAGCCAGGGTCCCATTGATCCAGAGCTGGTGATGATATCTGGTGGCGGGAGGTCCCATGGCTCCATAGCCATTGGAGATGGACTTATCCGTTGTCCTAGCACTCTCCCGGAGATCAAGGCGCGCCAGTCGAGCTCCGCTCCTGAGATAAGGCCTCGTGAACGGCCAGTGCAACTCGCCATCAAGGTTAGTGATACGTACTCAGTTATCTTTCTCCATTACATTGTGTGCGCTTCCATCAATGATTACAAATGGTCATGTGAGTGGTGTTGCAGGCTGCTATACAGACTGAGAGAGATAGAACGGAGAAACTTCTGGCGGAGGCGGCGGAGAGGCAGCGGGAGATGGAGGAGAGGACGAGAAAGATGATGGAGGAGGAGAGGGCACGGAATGACATGCAGGCAAGGGCCATGTACGAGCTCCTTGTGGTAAGTTTCTTCTACAGATTACTTGCTAGTCTTAACATTTGAGTCTCATTACTAACTAGTATGACTCTGTTCTGAAAACCAAATGTGCAGTCTGTGTGCGAGAAGTCCGGTCAGCCCGCTCCGCCGATGCCAGTGATTGCTCCTGGGAGCACGGTGAGTTTAGTTTGAATGGACATTAGTTGGTAGTCTCAACATTTGAGTGTCGTAATGCTAACGAGACATTGGAAATGATCTTTGTTGCAGCTTAACTCCAGAAACGCATCGCACGATCCTTCTCCAGGTAGCGGCACTAGCCACCCCGCTCCTACACCTCCCTGATCACGGTAAGTTTCTCTAGTGTTTTGCTTAACAAATGCATAAAGACCTAGACTTAGCTTTATTTCCTCCAATATGCTTACCATAATGACCTAGAGTTAGCTTATTTTCCTCCAAAATGACCCATTTTACCTAGGTTAGCTTATAAATGATGCAGTTCATCCAAGTTAGCTCAAAAATGACCCATTTTACCTAGATTAGCTCCTAAATGATCCATTTTACCTACGTTAGCTTTAAAATGGCCCATTTCACCTACGTTAACTCCAAAATGACCCATCTTACCTAGGTTATCTCATAAACGATCCATTTCAACTAATTTAGCTCATAAACGATCCATTTGACCTAAGTGAGCTAAAAAACGATCCATTTCACCTAAATTAGCTCTTAAATGATCCATTTCACCTAAGTTAGCTAAAAAACAATCCATTTCAACTAAATTAGCTAAAAAATGATCCATTTCAACAAAGTTAGCTAAAAAACGATCCATTTCAACTAAGTTAGCTCAAAAACGATCCATTTGACCTAAGTGAGCTAAAAAAATGATCCATTTCACCTTAGTTACCTCAAAAACGATCCATTTCAACTAAGTTAGCTCAAAAACGATCCATTTCAACTAGGTTAGCTCCAAAATGACCCATTTCACCTTACTTAGCTCAAAAATGATGCCCTTCACCTTAGTTGTCTCATAAACGACCCATTTCAACTAAGTTAGCTCATAAATGATCCATTTCAACTAAGTTAGCTCATAAACAACCCATTTCAACTTAGTTAGCTCATATATGATCCATTTCACCTAAGTTAGCTCATAAATGACATATACTTCTTGTTCTAGTCTTCTTCTTGTTCTAGTCTTCTTCTTGTTTTAGTCACCTATTTCTAACTTTCTTATTTACCATTTTGCAGATTTCATTCACTTGATGGAAGCTAGCTTGCTATGATGGAGTGCTTGCTTTTCCTTTGATGAAACTTTGCATTGTATCTAGCTTGCTATCTTCATGACACTTTGCATTGTAATATATATATGGATGGAACAATGTGTATGGATGGAACTTCCTTATGTATGAACAATGTGTATAGATGAAACTGATGTGATATGTGATATGAAACTTATGTGCTAGATATGTGTTGGATATGTGCTGGATATGAAACTTATATATGTGATATGTGCTGCAAATTGTGGGATTTAATAAAAAACAGAAAAAACAGACAATATGCAGGCTCTTTGCCGTTTGCCACCGATGGCAAAGAGCCTTTGCCGTCTGCCGCGGACGGCAAAGAAGCCACGTGGCAGCCAACTGTGCTTCCTGGGAGCTGACCCATTTGGTCAGTTTGCCTATAGTGGCAGACGGCAAAGACTTTGCCGTCCGTGGCAGACGGCAAAGAGCCTGTACTTTGCCATCAGTGGCAGACGGCAAAGAACCTGCCATCTAGTGACGTGTAGATGACATCATAAGGCGGACGGCAAAGACCAAAGGCTCTTTGCCGTCTGCGGCGGACGGCAAAGGTCTGCCGTTAGCCACTTAACGGACTGACAGCGCAATTTTTGCCGTCCGCCGCAGACGGCAAAGAGACTTTGCCGTCCGCCGCCAGGAAGCAGACGGCAAAGCAGCTGTTTACCGTAGCCTTCTTTGCCGGAGCCTTTGCCGTCCGCCATGGCAGACGGCAAAGTAGCTGTTTCCTGTAGTGTTAGTCCCACTTTTAACATTGCAGATTTGAAGCCTTATTTGGGTGAGGGAGATGAGCTTCCGTCGAGGACGACTTCATTTCAAGAAGGGGAGGATGATGAGGACATCAATACCATTGTTACACCTGCAGCCCCTGCTGCTATACATACTGGACCAATTACTAGAGCTCGCGCACGCCAATTAAATTACCAGGTACTTTCGTTTCTTGGTAATGATTCTAATGTTCATGAGAATATGATGCTGCCTAAATTGGATACATTTGTTTTGCTTACAAATGAAGGGCCTAGCTTTGAGAAGGATGAACATTGGAGCAAGAACAAGCATGGAGATGATGGCATGCGCATGGGGGACAAGAACGGAGTTACAAGTGATGATTTCAGGACATTGAAGCCACCATAATGCGTGCATGAAGCCTTGGACGAAATATACAAGATGCTACTTCATAACTTTCATCCGGAGGCTATTCTAGGTGCTGCGTCACCTTATTATTGGGCCAGGCCCATGTAATTTCGAAATACTTGAGTATAGGCTATTTTTAGAGTCCGTATGTGTGGGGAAACAAGAGATAGGGTTGGTTTCGGACCCCTTCCCCAAGGGCCACGAAATTCCCCCCTCTTCCTCCATATATACAGCCCTTAGGGCGTCGTTTAGACTTGGGGTTTTGTTTAGATTAAAAGTTCGCCATAGCTGCAACTTCGCGTACTTCGTTTGTGTTCAACGACCAGACAAAGGCGTCACAGAACCCCACCTTGATCAATAAAGCTTTCATCTTATATTCGCAATATCTAGATTGCAATCTCAGTTTCTTGCTTGTTCTTCGTTTGCTCGTAGGACACAGACCCTCGTGGTCAGGTTGATCGTGCTCCGGCGTGGTCAATAACCTCTCGGAGTTGGTTTAGCGATTGCTAAGGCGCGACGTCCTCGCACGTTCGTAGTCGGATCGTCAAAGTCGACTTCCAACAAAGCGATATCCATCATCTCATCGAAAGACGGGACACCTTTGCCTCTATCACAGCGGAAGCAACAATATCTGAGTACAGACATAGGGTAGACAAGTTTGCCTTAAGAAGGCTAGCACAAAAGCAACATCGATCGAAAAGGCAAGGCCTCCTGCCTGGGAGCCTCCTAACTACTCCTGGTTGTCGACGGTCTCCACATAGTAGTAGGCATCGACGGTGGCATCTGGCTCCTGGGCTCCGACATCTGGTTGCATCAACCAAAAAGAATAAGAAAGGGGAAAAGGGGGAGAAAAGCAACCGTGAGTACTCATCCAAAGTACTCGCAAGCAAGGATCTACACTACATATGCATCGGCATCAATGAAATGGGATGTATCTATGGACTGGACTGCAGAATGCCAGAAGAGAAGGGGAAAGCCTAGCCTATCGAAGCCTAGCATGTTCAGCATCTTCAAGCAGCTCCAAGCATCTTGCAGCATCAGAAGAGATAAGAGTAGCATAAAATAAAGTAGTAGTAGTGTCATCAACCTCGGCCAGAGATCCTTTCTCGACTCCCTGCGAGAAAGTAATCCCAGAGCCATACTATCCAGTTATCATCTCAAGTATCCAGTTCTAGTTGTATCGATCGGGATACAACTCCAAGTGTCCGTTACCGTAGGACAGGCTATCGATAGATGTTTTCTTCCCTGCAGGGGTGCACCAACTTACCCACCATGCTCGATTAACTCCGGCCGGACACACTTTCCTGGGTCATTCCCGGCCTCGGCCAAACAATACGCCGCAACCCGACCTAGGCTTAATAGAGAGGTCAGCACGCCGGACTAAACCTATGCCCCCAGGGGTCATGGGCCATCGCCCCGGGAACTCCTGCACGTTGCGTACGCGGCCGGTGAGCAGACCTAGCTACCTCCTTAAAAAAGGCAGGTGCTTACCAGTCCAACCCGGCGCGCGCCGCTCAGTCGCTGACGTCTACTAAGCTTCGGCTGATGCATACGACGCAGAACGCCCATACTATGCCCACGTGATGGTTAGTGCTATCAGGCCAGAGGCCCCTCGGATCAAATATCCAAATCGTAGTGGATTAGGAACGCGTGGTAACAAGCAGAGACTCACGAAAGATGTGACCCCGTTGCCCCGTCTCGAGGACTTACGGCAAGGGCTAGGAATGCCCGGCCACGCCTCGTAATTATCTCGCGGGCACCCTCCAGGTCAACCCGTCTCCACATCACTCGCGGGTACCCCTCAGGGTCGACCCGCCTTTCCAAGTAACAGTTGTAAAGTCCAAGTATCCGTGTGTCCAAACATCAAGGGGAAACCCGAGGAATCACCCCCGGTGAATTCCACTCAATGTAATCATCAAGATGAACGTAAGAGGATCCACCCTCGAGGTTCACACTTGAGGGGTTGCACAACAGAGTGGTATTGGAAGTGGTTAAGGAGGAAATCACCCTCGATGACCACAACCGAATAGCTACACTACAGGGTTAACATCACAAGTGCTGATGAGGTCTCACCCTCGGCACTCGATAGTAACCCAGTAGTGTCGAGCTACTAAGGGGAAAGTGATGTGCGGTGCCGGGGCCTGGTCTTCGATCCCGTTGATCGGGTCTTCGATGATGAAGCAGGGCAACAAGGACAAGGTGGGGGTCACTGATGGATCACTAACCAGCCTATACTAAGCAGTTAAGGTACAATGAGCAGGTTACAAAAGCAGGCTATGCATTAGAATAGGAGCAAACAATAACAGTAGCAAAATCTAATGCAAGCATGAGAGAATGGAATGGGCGATATCGGGATGATCAAAGGAGGGGCTTGCCTGTAAGCTCTGCTGAAAGAGAAGAAGGGTCGTCGGAGACGTAGTCGATCACAGGGGCAGCATCGGTCTCGGGGTCTACCGGAGAGAAGAGGGGGAAGAAACAGTAAATACAGAGCAAACAGAGGTACCACTAAGCATGACAAGACGATAAGCAGAACTAGGGTCGACCTAACGTAGTACTGCACGATATAGGTGAAGGGGGAATTCAACCGGGAAAGTTTTCCCGGTTCCGGACCTGTGTCAGAAAGATGACTGGAGGGGGAATGTTCCATGTTCAGCATGCTAGGGGCATGTGACAGATGAATGGATTGCGTATTCGGATTCGTTAGATTTTTCTGAGAAACTTTCATATACAAAGTATTTTCATCCGAGCTACGGATAATTTTCTACGATTTATCAAAGATTTAGCAACATTCTGGATTTATTATTAACTCGAAATTAAACAGTGAGATATTTTTTTACATAGTTTTAGCAAGCCTGTTAGAATGACAGGTGGGGTCCAGTGGCTAAGTCAGCGTACACAGTCAGCAAGTCAACAGTCAAAGGTTGACCCGGTCAAAGTGTGAATAGTGGCTGTGGGGCCTACTTGTCAATTGCTTAAGGGTTAATAAATTATTTAAACTCGTTTAATTAGTGGTGGAGGGGTCCCACATGTCATAGGGGGTTAGTTAGTCTGATTAGTGCTAAACTAATTGGGCCCGCCATATGTGCAATGGCACAAGCCGTTCTCACGGCTGTGCACACAGCCGCACACAGGCAAATGCGGCCGTGGCTAGCAATGGCACGCACGACGGCGGCCAGGAGCAGCGCAACAGAAATACGCAGCGGTAGCGGGAGCATCAGCAGGCAGCGAGAATCAGCAACGCAGCAACGACACAGAGCAGCAGTAGACAACGAGCAGCAGCAGCGCGGCCGGGCGCGGTGGCTAGTGGGCGGGCGGGCGGCTGCGTGGGGCAACAGGGATGGGCGCGGACGTGCAAGAGCGACGGCAGGCGGGCGGTCGAAGGGAGCGGCCGGACAAGGCGAGGCGCAGCCAGGGGCGTGCGCTCGCGCCAGAAGCAGAGTTTCGGGCGCGGGCTCGGGAGGACTTGAGTGGCGGCTACGTCGACGGAAACTAGGGAGAAAGGCAGGGGATTGGCGTTGCTCGCCGCGGGAGGGCTGATGGCGAGCTCGTACGGGGCCGGGGTGGACGAGAAAACGCGGATCGATGGCGAGGATGCGGCGGCCGTGGCGGAGATAACGATGAGGGCGACATCAACATTGCTCCCCAAGCTCGATCCAGTGGTGGAGACGATGAGCAACGACGGAGAACCTCATGGACATGGCGATGGAACGATGGGGAGTCGGTGGCCGCGGGATCGATGAAGGCGTGGTGAAGACATCTCGGGCACGAGGTTCAGAGGAGAAACGCGAGTGGGAGAGGGGAATTTCGGGGGCTAGGGTTCGTCAACGGAGTCAGGGGAAACACTTATACACCTAGCAATCCGGGCGTCGACGGCGTGTGTGCGCCATGGCGCCCTTGCCTCTACCTTCCTCCTGTACGTGAAGAAAGAGAAGGTCCGTTGAGTGGGCTGGGCCGCACTATACCTATGGGTTGTATGTCAGCAATGTTGTCTCTGGCCTTTTCGTTCCTTTTTTCTGTTAAAGCTTTTAGTTCCTGTTTTAGATTTATTAGAGGTACCAAATGAGTTTTGTTACTTGTGAAACTTTGCACATAAATCAAGCGCAGTAATATTAGATGGCACAAAAAGTTTGGGGCCAAAAGTAGTTGTCTAACTATTTTTAGAAATTGAAAATGCCAATTTTAATTGCTGCTGGACCACTAAATAAAATTCCAGGGGCATTTTGGGAATTCAAAACAGGTTCGTTCCAACATGACAAATAACCAGGGATTATTTTCCACCCTTTGAACATTTTAGTTTGCATGTTTGAGAAATTTGAATTTTGGACTTTAGTTTGAACTTGAATTTGGATCAACCAAGGATTAGCTACAGTAAGAGTGGTAACGTGGCACCACTAACTTGGGGTTACTGTAGCTTAATTATCCGGGCGTCATACTGTCGAACTTCTTTCACAAATCGACTGACCCAAATTATACTACTAGTACGAACGTATTAAGTACAGTAGGAACACGAAGATACGAGCAGTAGTACCAACTGCAAGAAGAACAGTAGTAAGACATATTACTAGTACTATTGTACATACTAAAGAGTTCAATTAACGAGAAAGAACATAAAGTTCAAATAACAAGAAAGAACATAAACATAGTTCTGTTGGGGTCTCATCACAACACACCCCTAAAATAAAACAAAGCAACTAGCCCGCTTGACACTGCAGTAGAACCAGCATGAGCGACGGCACCGCCTCCTTACTCGGAGTCCGAGTCCAGGTCCTCGACTTCGTCCTCGTACCTCTTCCTCTTCCTCTTCGCCGACGCTTCTTTGCTTGAACCAGACACTGGGCTTTGCTTCTTCATCCAACCCTTGTAGATATTTAAACAAAGGTAGGCATCCATTGTTGCGTACAGGATTTGATCTTCATCTATTGTCTTCGACTCCCACGCATGATGAAATTCGTGGTGAGGTTTCTTCAGTTTAGCGTACGAAGGATCAATAATGGCTACTGCCAGGGTCAGCATTTAAGGCTGAGAGGAGGACACCAGGCTTGCCTTCTGGAGATCGAAGGGCTGGGCTACAACGAGGCCTATCCGACCCAGGACATCCCTGTTAACAGTAGCGACAGAAAAGTAAATAAGTGAAGAACAATATATGAAAAGCTCGTAGGCATTGGATCGGTGATGGAGAATTATGCCGGATGTGGTTCATCATGTAACAGTCATAACATAGGGTGACACAGAACTAGCTCCAATTCATCAATATAATGTAGGCATGTATTCCGAATATAGTCATACGTGCTTATGGAAAAGAACTTGCATGACATCTTTTGTCCTACCCTCCCGTGGCAGCGGGGTCCTAATGGAAACTAAGGGATATTAAGGCCTCCTTTTAATAGAGTACCGGAACAAAGCATTAACACATAGTGAATACATGAACTCCTCAAACTATGGTCATCACCGGGAGTGGTCCCGATTATTGTCACTTCGGGGTTGCCGGATCATAACACATAGTAGGTGACTATAGACTTGCAAGATAGGATCAAGAACTCACATATATTCATGAAAACATAATAGGTTCAGATGTGAAATCATGGCACTCGGGCCCTAGTGACAAGCATTAAGCATAGCAAAGTCATAGCAACATCAATCTCAGAACATAGTGGATAATAGGGATCAAACCCTAACAAAACTAACTCGATTACATGATAGATCTCATCCAAGCCATCACCGTCCAGCAAGCCTACGATGGAATTACTCACGCACGATGGTGAGCATCATGAAATTGGTGATGGAGGATGGTTGATGATGACGACGGCGACGAATCCCCCTCTCCGGAGCCCCGAACGGACTCCAGATCAGCCCTCCCGAAAGGTTTTAGGGCTTGGCGGCGGCTCCGTATCGTAAAATGCGATGAATCCTTCCTTCTGATTTTTTTCTCCCCGAAAGTGAATATATGGAGTTGGAGTTGAGGTCGGTGCAGCGTCAGGGGGCCCACGAGGTAGGGGGCGCGCCCTCCACCCTTGTGGACAGGGTGTGGGCCCCCTGACATGGATTTTTCTTCCAGTATTTTTAATATTTTCCAAAAAGATTTGCCGTGGAGTTTCAGGTCATTCCGAGAACTTTTGTTTCTGCACATAAATAACACCATGGAAATCTGCTGAACAGCGTCAGTCCGGGTTAGTTCCATTCAAATCATGCAAGTTAGAGTCCAAAACAAGGGCAAAAGTGTTTCGAAAAGTAGATACGACGGAGACGTATCAACTCCCCCAAGCTTAAACCTTTGCTTGTCCTCAAGCAATTCAGTTAATAAACTGAAAGTGATAAAGAAAAACTTTTACAAACTCTGTTTGCTCTTGTTATTGCAAATATGTAAAGCCAACATTCAAGTTTTCAGCAAAGATTATGACTAACCACATTCACAATAACTCTTAGGTCTCATGTTTACTCATATCAATGGCATAATCAACTAGCGAGCAATAATAATAAATCTTGGATGAAAACACTTTCTCAAAACAATCATGATATGATATAATAAGATGTTATCTCGCTAGCCCTTTCTGAGACCGCAAAACATAAATGCAGAGCACCTTTAAAGATCAAGGAGTCATACCCAATATAAATTAATAGTAATGGATGCAAATGACAGTTGCGCTCTCCAGCTAGTGCTCTTTAATAAGAGGGTGATGACTCAACATAAAAGTAAATAGATAGGCCCTTCGCAGAGGGAAGCAGGGATTTGTAGAGGTGCCAGAGCTCGATTTTGAAATAGAGATAAATAATATTTTGAGCGGCATACTTTCATTGTCAACATAACAACCAAGAGATGGCGATATCTTCCATGCTACACACATTATAGGCGGTTCCCAAACAGAATGGTAAAGTTTGTACTCCCCCTCCACCAACAAGCATCAATCCATGGCTTGCTCGAAACAACGAGTGCCTCCAACTAGCAACAGTCCCAGGGGAGTTTTGTTTGCAATTATTTTGATTTAGTTTGCATAAAGCATGGGACTGGGCATCCCGGTGACCAGCCATTTTCTCGTGAATGAGGAGCGGAGTCCACTCCTCTTGAGAATAACCCGCCTAGCATGGAAGATACAGACAGCCCTAGTTGATACATGAGCTATTCGAGCATACAAAACAGAATTTCATTTGAAGGTTAGAGTTTGGCACATACAAATTTACTTGGAACGGCAGGTAGATACCGCATATAGGAAGGTATAGTGGACTCATATGGAATAACTTTGGGGTTTAAGGGATTGGATGCACAAGCAGTATTCCCGCTTAGTACAAGTGAAGGCTAGCAAAAGACTGGGAAGCGACCAACTAGAGAGCGACAATAGTCGTGAACATGCATTAAAATTAATAAACATTGAGTACAAGCATGAGTAGGATATAATCCACCATGAACATAAATATCGTGAAGGCTATGTTGATTTGTTTCAACTACATGCGTGAACATGTGCCAAGTCGAGTCACTTAAATCATTCAAAGGAGGATACCACCCCACTATACCACATCACAACCATTTTAATATGCAAGGTAAACCATTATAACTCATAGCTAATCAGGCATGGCATGAGCAACTATGATCTCTAATTGTCATTGCAAACATGTTTATTCATAATAGGCTGAATCAGGAATGATGAACTAATCATATTTACAAAAAAAAGAGAGGTCGAGTTCATACCAGCTTTTCTTATCTCAGTCAGTCCATCATATATCGTCATAATTGCCTTTCACTTGCATGACCGAATGATGTGAAAAATAATAAGAGTGCACGTGCATTGGACTAAGCTGGAATCTGCGAGCATTCAATAAACAGGAGAAGACAAGGCAATATGGGCTCTTGGTTAAATCAACAATAATGCATATAAGAGCCACTTCAACAATTTAATTATGGTCTTCTCCTATCGACCCCCAAAGAAAAGAAAAGAAATAAAACTATTTACACGGGAAAGCTCCCAACAAATAAAAACAAGATCATGAAATCTTTTTGGGTTTTCTTTTTAATTATTACTACTACAGCAAGAAAGGTAAACTAACTAAAAGTTATACTAATTTTTTTTGTTTTTTCTGAAGGTTTATCAAACACACAAGAAGAAAGCAAGAAAAAGAAAATAAACTAGCATGGATATTACAGTGAAAGAGCATGAGCACCGACAACTAGCAATGAGTGTGTGAAAATGAATGTAATGTCGGTGAGAAATACGTACTCCCCCAAGCTTAGGCTTTTGGCCTAAGTTGGTTCATTGCCACGGATGGCCCGGCGGATATCCATAGTTGTAGCCAGGGTCGTACTGAGATGAAGAAGACTCTGATTGCCACTGGTTGGAAATCATCTCCGGATCCCACTGGTAGTTAGACTGTCGTGGAGGCTCAAATTGTGGTTCCGGCTCCGTGGCTGGTGTAGGGTTCCGGTAGGCGTGAATGGCCGCCCACGGAACGAGATACAGACCTGTAGATAAATTAACAGGGAGCAGGCAAGGTAATAGTCTCAGGGTGATGTTTATCGAAGAATAATTTGTATTTAAGAGCCCCTTCCCTATTCTTAACAATAAAGTTATGCGCTATCATACTCTTATAATCTAAATAAGCATTGGGCAGCAATTTTTCTTCTTTTTCATAGTGCCTAATAGGTATGTTATAATGTGCAGCAAGGCGTGAAGCATAAATACCTCCAACGATGGCGCCCTTTGTACGGTTCAAACTTAACCGTTTAGCAATAATACCGCCCATACTAACAGTGTTATCGCAGAATAAACCATGGAACAAAATGATAATATCAGGAACACTAAGGTTTCCACGACCAATTAAGCAACGACTAGCAAATATGGCAAAGTAGCGTAAAACAGGAAAATGTATGCTAGTGATTCTTGCATCGAAAACCTCCCTAGTTTCCCCTACAGTAATAGTGTCAATAAACCCATCCACATCTTTACGATGTGGTTCATCTAAACTACCCTCAAAAGATATTTTGCAAACCTTGCAAAATTCATCTAGTGGCATCTTCTTAACAACATCATATAAATGAAACTCTACTGAAGGAGGTGTTTCCTTAGGATAATAGTAGAAGTTTTGCACAAAAGTATTGGTGAGTAAGAGATACTGGTTGCGTTGATCGCGGAGGAAGTCGGTGAGGCCTGCATTCTCAGCCAATTCATAAAAATCATTGTAAATCCCGGCTTCTCTCAAGAAATCATCGGAAGGCCATTCACACGGCCGAACCTCCGCGGTGCGGGGCAGATTATATTTGGGCCTCTGTGCTTCTTCATTTTGCTTTTCCTTCGAGCTTCGGCTCGATGAGCCCCTCAAAAATCTCTTCATTATTTTATGGAAAAAATCTGAAATTTTTAGTAACTTCAAATAAAGTGAACCAAGCTCAACAAAATTGATATCAACTACTCCTACAAGTGCCTAGAGCCTTTATTAAGCATTAGAACTACTTGGAACCATATAAGTTTGACATGCAAGCTCAAGAACATGGTCACCTAGGCAGCAAAAATTTGCAATGAATAAAGCACTAGAACAAAAACTAATTGGACCAATGGAGGAGTCACATACCAAGGAACAATCCCCCAAAGCAGTTTTGTGAGAGGTGCTTTGAGCAAGGAGATCGGAAATCGCAGCAAAATGAGCTAGAACTCGTGCTTGAGCTGGATGGTGATTTTTTTGGGAGGAAGAAGAAGTGTGTGGATGCAGGAATAAGTGGAGGGGAGCCACCATGGGCCCACGAGGCAGGGGGCGCGCTCAGGGGGGTAGGGGGCGCCCTCCACCCTCGTGGCCAGGTGCTTGCCCCTCCTACTGTGTTCTCAGTGCCAGATATTCTCAAATATTCCAGAAAAAATCATATTCCATTTTCAGGGCATTTGGAGAACTTTTATTTTCGGGGTATTTTTATATTGCACGGATAAATCAGAAAACAGACAGGAAAATACTATTTTTACTTTATTTCAACTAAATAACAAAATGTAGAAAGAGGGTACAGAAGGTTGTGCCTTCTAGTTTCATCCATCTCATGCTCATCAAAAGGAATCCACTAACAAGGTTGATCAAGTCTTGTTAACAAACTCATTCCGAATAACATGGAACCGGAGAAATTTTGAATAACACTATGTTACCTCAACGGGGATATGCACATCCCCAATAATAAGAATATCATATTTCTTCTTGACAGTAGGAAGAGGAAATTCAAAACCTCCAAAAATAATCGATGGAATTTTTCCAATAGAGTTGATACTGTGGACTTGAGGTTGTTTCCTCGGAAAGTGTACCATATGCTCATTACCATTAACATGAAAAGTGACATTGCCTTTGTTGCAATCAATAACAGCCCCTGCAGTATTCAAAAAAGGTCTTCCAAGAATAATAGACATACTATCGTCCTCGGGAATATCAAGAATAACAAAGTCCGTTAAAATAATAACGTTTGCAACCACAACAGGCACATCCTCAGAAATACCGACAGGTATAGCAGTTGATTTATCGGCCATTTGCAAAGATATTTCAGTAGGTGTCAACTTATTCAAGTCAAGTCTACGATATAAAGAGAGAGGCATAACACTAACACCGGCTCCAAGATCACATAAAGCAGTTTTAACATAGTTTCTTTTAATGGAGCATGGTATAGTAGGTACTCCTGGATCTCCAAGTTTCTTTGGTATTCCACCCTTAAAAGTGTAATTAGCAAGCATGGTGGAAATTTCAGGTTCCGGTATCTTTCTTTTATTAGTAACAATATCTTTCATATACTTAGCATAAGGATTCATTTTGAGCATATCAGTCAGACGCATACGCAAAAAGATAGGTCTAATCATTTCAGCAAAGCGCTCAAAATCCTCATCATCCTTTTTCTTGGATGGTTTGGGAGGAAAAGGCATGGGTTTCTGAACCCATGGTTCTCTTTCTTTACCAT
Source organism: Triticum aestivum (assembly GCF_018294505.1). Classification (NCBI taxonomy): domain Eukaryota; kingdom Viridiplantae; phylum Streptophyta; class Magnoliopsida; order Poales; family Poaceae; genus Triticum; species Triticum aestivum. The sequence goes on from NC_057814.1 coordinate 343,321,846, forward strand.
GTTTCCTAGCAACAAAGTCTCTCTTATCATAACGTCGATTCTTTGATTGTGGGTTATCAAGATCAACAGCAGGTTCAATTTCTACATCATTGTCATTACTAGGTTGAGCATCATCATGAACATCATCATTAACATTTTCACTAGGTTCAGGTTCATTACCAGATAGTGTTTCAGCATCAGAAATAGAGATATCGTTTGGATTCTCAGGTGGTTCAGCAATAGGTTCACTAGAAGCATGCAAAGTCCTATCATTTTTCTTTTTCTTCCTTTTAGAAGGACTAGGTGCATCAATATTATTTCTCTGAGAATCTTGTTCAATTCTCTTACGGTGGCCTTCAGGATACAAAGGTTCCTGAGTCATCTTACCAGTTCTAGTAGCCACTCTAAGAGCGTAGTCATTATTCTTACTATTCAATTCATTGAGCAAATCATTTTGAGCTTTAAGTACTTGTTCTACTTGAGTGGTAACCATAGAAGCATGTTTAGTAATGAGTTTAAGTTCACCTTTAACTCTAGACATATAATCACCCAAGTGTTCAAGCGTATCGGAATTGTATTTCAATTGTCTACCAAAATATGCATTGAAGTTTTCTTGTTTGACAATAAAATTATCAAACTCTTCTAAGCATTGTTTAGCAGACTTATAGTGAGGAATATCACCTTCATCAAATCTATAGAGAGAATTTACCTTTACTACCTGTGTCGGGTTATCAAGACCATGAGTTTCTTCAATAGGTAATGGATTAAGATCGTATGTTTCTTCAATAGGCGGTAAATTAAGACCATGTATTTCTTCAATAGGAGGTAAATTCTTAACATCTTCAGCTTTTATACCCTTTTCTTTCATAGATTTCTTTGCCTCTTGCATATCTTCAGGACTGAGAAATAGAACACCTCTCTTCTTCGGAGTTGGTTTAGGAATAGGCTCAGGAATTGGCTCAGGAAGTGTCCAATTATTTTCATTTGTCAACATGTTATTCAATAGAATTTCAGCTTCATCCGGTGTTCTTTCCCTGAAAACAGAACCAGCACAACTATCCAGGTAATATCTGGAAGCATCGGTTAGTCCATTATAAAAGATATCAAGTATTTCATTTTTCTTAAGAGGATGATCAGGCAAAGCATTAAGTAATTGGAGAAGCCTCCCCCAAGCTTGTGGGAGACTCTCTTCTTCAATTTGCACAAAATTATATATATCCCTCAAAGCAGCTTGTTTCTTATGAGCAGGGAAATATTTAGCAGAGAGGTAATAAATCATATCCTGGGGACTACGCACACAACCAGGATCAAGAGAATTAAACCATATCTTAGCATCACCCTTTAATGAGAACGGAAATATTTTAAGGATATAAAGGTAGCGAGATTTCTCATCATTAGTGAACAGGGTGGCTATATCATTTAATTTAGTAAGATGTGCCACAACAGTTTCAGATTCATAGCCATGAAAAGGATCAGATTCAACCAAAGTAATTATATCAGGATCAACAGAGAATTCATAATCCTTATCAGTAATACAGATAGGTGAAGTAGCAAAAGCAGGGTCAGGTTTCATTCTAGCATTAAGGGATTGCTGCTTCCATTTAGCTAATAACCTCTTGAGCTCGTATCTATCTTTGCAAGCTAAAATAGCTAGAGCAGCTTCTTTTTCAAAAACATAACCCTCAGGAACAACAGGCGATTCATATTTATTAGGGGGAGAATCTTCATCATCACTTTCATCAATATTATCAGTTTCAATAATTTCATTCTCTCTAACCCTAGCAAGTTGTTCATCAAGAAATTCACCAAGTGGCACAGTAGTATCAAGCATAGAAGTAGTTTCATCATAAGTATCATGCATAGCAGAAGTGGCATCATCAATAACATGCGACATATCAGAACGAATAGCAGAAGCAGGTTTAGGTGTCGCAAGCTTACTCAAAACAGAAGGTGAATCAAGTGCAGAGCTAGATGGCAGTTCCTTACATCCCCTCGTAGTTGAGGGATAGATTTTTGTTTTCTCGTCTTTCAAGTTCTTCATAGTGACCAGCAGATATAAATCCCAAGTGACTCAAAGAATAGAGCTATGCTCCCCGGCAACGGCGCCAGAAAATAGTCTTGATAACCCACAAGTATAGGGGATCGCAACAGTTTTCGAGGGTACAGTATTAAACCCAAATTTATTGATTCGACACAAGGGGAGCCAAAGAATATTCTCAAGTATTAGCAGTTGAGTTGTCAATTCAACCACACCTGGATAACTTAGTATCTGCAGCAAAGTATTTAGTAGCAAAGTAATATGATAGTAGTGGTAACGGTAACAAAAGTAACGGTAGCAAAAGTAATATTTTTGGTGTTTTGTAGTGATTGTAACAGTAGCGATGGAAAAGTAAATAAGCGAAGAACAATATGAAAAGCTCGTAGGCATTGGATCGGTGATGGAGAATTATGCCGGATGTGGTTCATCATGTAACAGTCATAACATAGGGTGACACAGAACTAGCTCCAATTCATCAATATAATGTAGGCATGTATTCCGAATATAGTCATACGTGCTTATGGAAAAGAACTTGCATGACATCTTTTGTCCTACCCTCCCGTGGCAGCGGGGTCCTAATGAAAACTAAGGGATATTAAGGCCTCCTTTTAATAGAGTACCGGAACAAAGCATTAACACATAGTGAATACATGAACTCCTCAAACTATGGTCATCACCGGGAGTGATCCCGATTATTGTCACTTCGGGGTTGCCGGATCATAACACATAGTAGGTGACTATAGACTTGCAAGATAGGATCAAGAACTCACATATATTCATGAAAACATAATAGGTTCAGATCTGAAATCATGGCACTCGGGCCCTAGTGACAAGCATTAAGCATAGCAAAGTCATAGCAACATCAATCTCAGAACATAGTGGATACTGGGGATCAAACCCTAACAAAACTAACTCGATTACATGATAGATCTCATCCAACCCATCACTGTCCAGCAAGCCTACGATGGAATTACTCACGCACGGCGGTGAGCATCATGAAATTGGTGATGGAGGATGGTTGATGATGATGACGGCGACGAATCCCCCTCTCCGGAGCCCCGAACAGACTCCAGATCAGCCCTCCCGAGAGGTTTTAGGGCTTGGCGGCGGCTCCTTATCGTAAAACGCGATGAATCCTTCCTTCTGATTTTTTCTCCCCGAAAGTGAATATATGGAGTTGGAGTTGAGGTCGGTGGAGCGTCAGGGGCCCACGAGGTAGGGGGCGCGCCCAGGGGGCAGGCGCGCCCTCCACCCTTGTGGACAGGGTGTGGGCCCCCTGACGTGGATTTTTCTTCCAGTATTTTTAATATTTTCCAAAAAGATGTTCCGTGGAGTTTCAGGTCATTCCGAGAACTTTTGTTTCTGCACAGAAATAACACCATGGAAAGTCTGCTGAAAACAGCGTCAGTCCGGGTTAGTTCCATTCAAATCATGCAAGTTAGAGTCCAAAACAAGGGCAAAAGTGTTTGGAAAAGTAGATACGACGGAGACGTATCACCTGTCGTTCCTAAAGTCTACAGTAACAAATTTCAGTCTTTCGTCCTTGAGTAAGTTCTTAAAATCGTGGCACTCAACGTCGGCATGGCATATGTGGTAGATCAAGCACACTTTATGTACGCAAACCTGGATCATGGCGGGCTTCTTCTTCTCTGCCTCCTTTAGAATCTTCTCGCTTTCCAGGACTGTGGTGTACTCAATATCTATCCCAGCGACCCACTCATCCTTTGAACTATTGAACATGCGTAGGAAGCAAGCAAGGCATGCTTTCACTGTCGTGGATCCACGGGTGTAGATGATGATGAACTCATCACCGGTGATGGCTCTAACCTGGTAGTCAGCGGCGACCATGGAGATTTGTGAGGCCATGGATTTTGGAGGAGGGTTAGGAGAAGTTGAACTGGTGTCATGTGAAAGGACGGGAAGACTGGGAGTGAACTATTGTAAGGTAGAAGACGGGGACGAGTAGGGCGTGTGAACGGCGTGGGGTTATTGGCTTGCCCGGTGGATAAACGACTGCAAGCCCCGAAAGAGTTCTCAAGTACTATGCGGGACCCACTAGATGTCGTGTCTACTAGAACCATATCGTAGGCCTGACTGTATAGCTTCTACCTGTTTGCACACCATGCCGGTGTGTGGATGTAACTTCGATTAATTCCGTCAACCGTCGCGCCTCCCACGACCTTTGCCTCCCTCGCGCGGTCGCGCCCTTTGAGACTTCGACCGGCTATAAATGAGCAATTTTTTTGCCTACTCCGCATGCATGATACTCCCTCTGGTCCTTTTTACTTCCGTCAACCGTTTGCAAATTTTTTGACCAAATTTATGCTAAAAATATCAATATCTACAATACTGATTATAATGAGTATAGAAACTACGTTTTATAATGAGTATAAAAATACTGATTTAACATTGTGAATGTTGATACATTTTTCTATAAGTTTGGTCAAAGTAGAGGTACATTGACATCAAACAAAACTTAAATGCACAATCCAGACTAGTTCCTCCGTCCAGGTGCGTGCCATGTCCTATCTAGTCATCACAACAAGGTTAGTTGTTAGAGTACTACTACCTCCCTTCTAGTTTAAAGGGCTCGATTCAAAATTTCACCTACTCTTACCAAGATAGAGGCGGTGGAATAGTTTTTGTAGTGGTTTCTAGGGTTTGGACTCCATCTTCAGGAACCTTCGCCGCCGCCAGCAAGAATGGAAGGAGATGAACCAGAAAGGAAATGAGGCTGGAAAGAGTAGTTTTGTATTTTATACAGTGGCAGAGGTGGGTAAATATCTGCTATACCTCCGGTGTCAAGGCCATGTCTCTATGCACACACATCTCAGCCGTTGGTTCCAAGTAGATCGAACGGCTCACATTGTCCAGAGGCAGAAACACCATCACCACCAACTGAGATTTTTATAGGAGTAATAAATATATAGAGTAGAAAATAGAGATAAGAGTCGAGATAAAGAGTAGAGATTAGTCAATATTCTCTTTAGGCTACTCATAGTAGAAATTATCATATACTAGTATCATGTGCATGATACTAGTGTATGATACGGGACTACCTTTATAGTGCCATGTATGACACAAAGTAGCATAGTATTTAACATGATACGGTATCTACCTATGTTACTCTTCTTTAATTCTTTGTCACATCAGCATGTTTGCTATTCCCGTGTGCATGATACCAGCTAGTAGGATACCACATTACCACCCCTATGGCCAGCCTTAATCATCACATGCAATAACTTAGCGCACCTTGAAATTCGAACGCCTGCTTGACTCTCCTTCTCCCTCTAGCAGTCCCAGCACTCCACCCCGTGTGGAAAAAATCTGCATGCATGACTCTCCTCCCCCCGCGCTCGTCCAATCTGTTGTGACTACCAATATTTCCACCCCTTCCCTCCCCCGTAATTTAGTCCAACAAATATGCCCACGTAGCTGTTACGTTAATCACGCAACATATCTTACGGGACGCTGCTTCAGTTACTTAACTACAGGTGCATTGGGTCACTGACATGTGGGCCCAACAGGTGTTTGGCCCACATGTCAGTGACGCGACTGGACCTGCAGTTAAGTCAGTGCAACTCAGTCCATATCTTACGTAGGTGTGCCATTGCTCGCTATAAATACTGCGCCTCCCACGGCATTCGGAAAAACGCTCACGTTCATCGCTATCTCCTCCCCCTCCCTCTCATGTCGACCACCATGGCATCGCCCCTCCCAAGCCCTAGGTGCCTCTCGCTGCACCGCGTGGATGGTCACTCATCGCCGTTCCATTCCTTGCCGCCACTAGTCAAGGAGGACGTGTCGGCGTTCCGCTCCTCGCCGCGACGCATCAAGGTGGACACGTCGGCGTTCCCAATCTTGCCAGCACGCGCGTCGGGCGTCGGCTCCCCGCTACAAGGAGAACGCCGCGACGCCCGCTGAGACCCCCCCCTTAGCCTTGAGGAGCTTTGGAAAGAAATGGATGTCGCCTCGTGGGAGGCTTTGCCTCCGGCAGCACGCGCCAAAATAGAGGCAGAGAAGAAGGCCGAGCAAGAGAAGCGCGCCGCGGGGCAAGCTGCTTGGCAGGCCTATGTCGCGTCCGAGACATTCAGGCAATTGGCTCTTTGGCAGAAGGCTCGTGCGAGGGCCGTGAGGGTGGCGGAGGACGCCCGTGCCAAAGCCCTGAGTGCAGTCGGGCCTAAGCACCTCATCTACGTTTGGCGGTATGTGGACCGGGTGCACCCTTCCAGCGAGGAGGAGTACCTGTTGGCGTCGGATCACCACACCGGTCAGATCGCGCTCGACCGTCAGCAAGCCGCCAATCAGCACCTCGTGAGTTGCGAGGCTGAGGAAGAGGTGTTGTGTCACCACGCTAGGAAACGACACGCACCAGGGCACTCGTGGCGCGCCGCAAGCGCTCCTGCGAGTGCCGTGGCTTTTATTAGGAATATAATTTAGTTTCGTAAGGCGATCTCATTAGTTTTGGGATGCGAATGATAAATCCCGAACGTTCGGCAATTATTAGCGTCCTTAATTAAGTATGTAAAAGGAAAAGTTTGGAAACCTTGTGTATCCGTACGCATTTTGTAAGTACATGCATATAGCACAAACTTTACTATATACTATCGCACTACACGTCTCTCTCTATATATGCTTGCAGACTGTGCTACTCCCTCCATCCGGGTGAATAAGTCATCTTTGGTTGTGCACTGTGACCAAGGAGGGAAGACTTATACACCTAGATGGAGGGAGTACTACTATTACTTATGTACGTGCAAATGCACGTTTTAACATTACGATGCGGTTTTTGTAAAAGTAGAAAAACAGCACTAGTCAAGCTTGTGAAACGATTCAATGCAAAACAAATGCAAAAATGCTCGTTTAATTGTTTACTTTTAGCTTCCTTCTCTGTGGTTATTTCTCTATCGTGCTTTGTGGGGAGTATCTCACTGGTCGGGAAGGCATGCAAATTCCCAAACCGCTTCCTACACCCTGTATCGAATTTTTTGCCTAACAAGTTGTGCCGTGTTGGAATTCCAACTTGAGTACTACTACTAGGAGTACTAGGGGCCAGTTGTTTTAGGCTTCTATATTAGTAATCCCATAACTACTACCTCCGTCCTGGTTTATTGGTCCCCATTGTAATCCGTGTCAAATTTTGACCATAAATTTAACTAATGAAATGTTTGTGCATGTCACATGCACTAACATTTTATCAGTTAAATCTTTGGTCAAAATTTAGCACAAATTACAATGGTGACGAATAAACCAGGACAGAGGTACTAGTAGTACTTTAGAAGCCCAAATAAATGAGTGAGACGAATAAACCAGGACGGTAGATGTGAAGTCTGATGAATCTAACGGCTCGCAAGTAGAGCAATTGCCAATCGATGTAGGAGACAAAGACCATTCGGAAGCAATCCAAGACATCTCTATTGGCAAGATCCGTCCAGCGGAGGTGAATGAGAGTACCTCGTCCGTCCAAGTGGAAGCTTCTACCTCACGACAAGGTGAACCAAGGGTTGACATGGAAGTATCCACGAGTGGGACACACCAAGATGAAGAAAACGAGGAAGTACACCAAGATGAAACTCATCAACCTCCTTCTCTGCCACGACAAGTGGACGACAACGTCAACAATGAAGAAGGCCAAGAAGAACGACAAGATGATGAAGAGGATGTTCCACCCCGACCCAAGCAAAAGCTCTCATGGGTTCGAGCAAGAGTCTCAAGAGACCATCCCGTCGAACAAATCTTCAATGATATTCAAACCGGGAGAATCACTCGCTCTAAAATTCATTTGGCTAATTTTTGTGAACATTATTCATTCATCTCTAGCATTGAACCTATGAATGATGAGGTAAGGGAGGAATGTGGTTGGTTTCAAGATACTAAGGGGTTTTGTGTAAACTGGAGCAGAGAAGTGGGAATTGTTGCAAAAGGCCACAACTTACATCACAGCCGATAGATGCAGATCTAATGGTCAGAAATGGCGGATGGCAGACACACCATCATCACCAATTGAGTCTTTTATAGGAGTAGGAGTAGAGAACTGAGTTGGTGATGATGGTGTGCCTGCCATCTTATAATATAGACCGTCTGATCTATATCTGATGGATAGAAAGCAAACTATGACAATTTTACAAAAGATACCCGCACCTCTCTCCACATTTACAGATAAGGCCTTGCCTCGTTCATCCTTATCTCCCATAACCTCATTGCTGAGCAATTAAAAAAGGAAGTCTCTGGAACAATCTGGCATGGTGGCCGCTGCCGGCGCCGTCCATCCCCATGCCTCCGCCCAGTCCGACCACCAGTCACCACCATGCCTCACTCCTCCTCACCTTATCTATCATCTTTCTCGAGATATCACTTTTTCGATGAAATGGTTGAGATACCATTTTTCCGATAAAATTCTCGAGATATCATTAGTTTTTACACATGGGATTACTCCGGCATGGGTCAATCACAACAGGTGTTTTGTAAAAAAATGCATCTTGATGTTCCGTGTAATGGGCATCTTGCTAGTTATTTTGCATATAATTCCAAACACCACGTAGACACGATCTTTAACCATTTTACAACTATGTTAGTATCATTGTTAGTGGTCAGCCGGTGCAAGTTATAGCCCCAGGTGTTTTAACCTTTTTTTAGTAATGATATGTGGCGATTGTTCGCCACGAGCTCAATCCTGGCGAATCCCACGTAACCGTCAGATTTCCATCCAACGGTGGCTTGTTTTTAAGCCATAGTATTTGACAAAACCGCCACCCTTACACACGTACTGTAACTGCATCGCGGGCGTTTTCCACTGCCATGTCTCCCATCGAACGTTTGCTGGGGATTGGAGTTAGCACCGATGGCGGTTCGTAGTCGTTCCACGCTCGGGCATTGAAGTTTGTAACTATTTTAGATTAGAATATACTAATCCTCCGGTGCTAGAGTCCTACTCCACTACTACTCTACTCAAGCAAGTTAGGGCATAGGAGTAGGTACTGTAGGGAGTACCAGTACTGTGATCACTCAAGCAAGTTGTCTGACATCGATATGATCCTACGCTGCTGGTATGTGTCTCGTAACTCAAGTGGCGTGATGTAGTCATCATCACCTGTCCACTTCCCGCAACACATATTCGCTTCTCCATCTTTGTCCGCACATAATCGTCCAGTCTTCCATCCCTGCTAAGGTGCCTCCCCCTCTTCCGAAACCCAAGCACTAACAATGGCAGAAACGAGCATTGTCCGCCGTAAGACTGGCTGGAATTCGCTCCCCATAGAGGTAATCAAGATCATTGTTTCGCGTGTGGACAATCTCGGTACCATGCCGCTTGCCACGTGCTCGTCGGGGCTGTACCGTTTACTCAAAGCCCTCAGGACAGAGCTTTTAAGCCAGCTCCTTGCTTGCTGATGCCACCTCTTCAGAAACGGCGTGTCACGCAGCATAATGATCGTAGGGTGGCAAGCATCAACCCCCTTGACCGCGATCCAATCCCCGTCACCCTCAACTACATTAACGGTATGTACTGGGTCGGCATGAACACGTCTTGGATGGTGCTCGTCGACGGTCGCGGCAGCTGGATGCTCGTGGAGGTCTACACCCGGCGATTGATCCCCCTTCCTTCGATTAACACTGCACTGCTTTGGCACCGCGGCCTAGAATACTCGGAATCTTACAGTAGCCAACATGAAACCAAGTTTGATTTGCTCAAGGTTGTAATCTGCCAAGTGCTCACAAGATCTGCGAATTATAAAGACTTTAGGCTAATTGCGTTCTTCAACCGCGGTCTCGCCTATCTGACAGGTCACTTCGGTAAGTGGATAAATCTGCACGTCCATCGCAGGATCATACATCCTCCATGGTTCTCTGATGCCATTGAACACAAGGGCTTCATTTACGCTGTCGACTCCTTCTATGGCCGGACGTATTGCTGGCCTACTCCAGTCATCGCTACAAACGGCAGTTACAGCAGTATGTTAGTTTCCTATGATATCATGATGGCTTGCTTATATTACTGTCAACATTTACTGAAAAATATTCATGCTCATAACATGCTGTTCTTAAGATTGACTACATTAAGAGCTCTTTCTTATTTGACTCCAACTTGATATGATGTTGTAGGCCGCCTGGTGTCCCTACCCTTCCTAATCCCAAAACCTTTCAAAGAAAAGCGGCATGGCAGTTGCATGTGGTTCCTGGCTCGATCAGACGACGGCGAATGATTGATGATTGTTTGCACGTACCAGACGTGTTGTTTCGTGGAATACAATCACAGTCACTGCAAGGTCTTTGAGCAGGATCCCAGCTTCTCTGGGCCTTCAGGAATTTCTGACTGGAGGCTGGTAAGTAGCCTTGGTACACGCTCTCTGTTTCTCAGACTAAATTATCCAATTAACCAGGAGATAACCGACGGCAAGGATCATGATCGCAACGCGGTTTTGTTCATCAGGCAAAACTGTCTGTACACAGCATACCATGAGTCTCTGCATGCACCATACCTTTATATGTGCCGCCATGCTCTGCAGCCCAAAGTAGGAGAGAGGGTCACAAGTATCAGACTTCGACCTGCTGGATGGAGTTTCCCCCATCAGGCACCCATCTGGTTCAAGCCGTCAGCCAATCTCCACAGCTTAATAAATAGTAACGTCTAACTGAGCCAGTTAGTTAGATGCGAACACTTGGTGTAGTAGGATCTTTATTTAGTTTGATGCATACTCTTGTTCTTTTTTGGTAGCCCTTTTGTAATGATGGCTGATGTTTGGTTTGGAAGAGAGAGTTGCGTCTTTACTCTTTTGGCCTGCTTACTGCTTCTGTTGCACCCCCAACCCTAGTTGTTGTTGCTGCTGTTTTCAATGTACAATCAGTAGTATATTTCGTCTGTTAGTTGAATAAATGTGTTGTTAGAACAACAAACACAATGTTTTCGAAGTCATTGCACGGTCCGATCCTTTAGTGCCCCGTACCGTACGTAGTGCATACTATTTTTGGTACGGAACACATTTTCCACTTGTTTATAACATGCAGCCCACTGATGAAGGCCCAATAGAGGAGCCCATAATTAACTGGAAGGGAGGCTCTCACATGAATCTAGCCCAGGTACATGCTCATGGTCCCCTAAACATAAATAAGTAAATAAATAAATAAAGCTAAATGCTCATGCACCAGTTCTTTAAATTCATGATTTAATAGGAGGATATTATTTCCTATGAGAGTGTCGTTACATTCAGTCGATATTATTATTAGGCAAAGATAGCAACCAGTCTTCTTTCTCCCACCATTTTCTTCCTGCAACCAGCGGACCCATGCAAATCGTAGTCAATGTCGTAAATAGTTCCGGTCCATTTTTATTTTTCAATAAGAATGTCCAACCCAGCCTATCACATTGGCGACAACACTTTATCCTCCGCCTTGGTGCGCTCGCCGCGGCGTCGCCGTCTGGCCCTGTAAACATAGTGAATCAGGAGAGGACTGTTGTTGTGAGTATGACAGTACAGACCCACCAGGTCCACTCCCGAACACAAGCAAGCGCCTCTTTTACTACTCAGATGCACCCCTCGTTTTTTACTCTAATCCACCCTGCTGATATCTGGGACCCACATCTTTTTCAATGTATAGTCAATTAACGACAGAATTGCACAACTTTTTTTTTGAGGATTTGTTCGGAGGAGCAGGCTATAAACTGGGTTGTGCGGTCTCTGTGGCCCATCTAACAACATGACCAGCCCAACAGTTTTTTCTTTGGGAAAATAGGTAGCCCACTATTTCTTTTTGAAGAATACCCAAGCTAGGCCTATTTGTTTTCTCCGACTTACTGGGCTGCAAATCTTTCAAGACGAGGAGGGATGCATTCCGGCCTGGCCAAAGAGTATGATCAGTATTTGTTAAAAGTAATATCAAAGGGGTTGAAAATTCCAAAAAAATATAGCAAATGGGAAATTAGTTTCTTTTTTTTGTTTTTGTTCTTCATTGATATTTTATATTTCATTGGATTTTAACATGGCATAGTACTAATTTATTTTTAAATTTGTTTTAGTAATGGCTACTAATTTTTGGATTAAGAATATTTTGTTCCATAGCAAAAATTTGCGAATTTTCAAAAATTCGCACATTTTTAGTTCAATTTTTTAACCCTGGTACTAACCAAAAATGGGGAGCAATTTTAAAAATGGAATAAGGACTGCAATAAATTCCATATTAATTAGAAAATGAGTAAAAATTATAAAAATAATAGCAAATGGGCTATACACGCCACAGATTTCGTGGCTGACTTGTTTACGCAAGGCTTTGTCAGTCAACACACGATTCTAGCAACAGTGACTGTTGGATGTCCATCCAACGGCCGACGTGCTTCTTCAATCTCTGATCTTCCTGCTCCAGCTGCCTAAACCATCACCGGCGGGACTGCCTGCTCCCTCCTCTTGTGGCCCGCTGTGATGCCGCGTAGGCTTCACCGGCCCACCCTACTCCCTCCGCTGGCCTGGCCGCACGCAATCAATTGCCTCCTTATTACGCGAAAAAAATGATTCCTCCCACTGACATCTAGGGCGCACCGGTTCGGAGGCTGACCTGTGGGCCTACTAAGTTGACGCGTACGTAGGGCTTTGTTAACTTAGTCGACAAACGATTCTAGCAGCAGTGACCATTGGATTTGAATCGAACGGTCCTGCTGCTTTCTTCAAGTCTTCTTGCACTAGCCGCCCAAACCAGCGCCGGCGAGACCGCCTGCTCCTGCCTCTAGTGGCCGGCTGTGCTGCCATTGAGGCCTCACTGCCCCCTACTACTCCAACCGCTGGCCAAGCCCTGCGGCGACGGCAGCCTCACACCGCGGCCGAACCAGTGAACCCTCGTACTCTTCTCCGCATGGGCATCCACTGCCGCGTCTTCCCAGGCTCCGCGTCGTCCCCTTCCTAGGCCTCGCCGTCGTCCACCGTCTTGGTGCTCTCGGTGCGGCATGGTCAATGTGGTCAACGAATGACTCCCATTGGAAGAGTACTGTATGTGGAGAGGCTGACAGTTGGGTCCACGGCCGCAGCAAGGAAGTGCCTCCTTATTACGCGGAAAATAATGATTCCTCCACCTGACAGCAGGGACTCACCGGACGCGCCACCGTATTTCGTGAAAAAAATGTTTCCCCCTGACTGTTGGGACCCACCAGCTACATCTTCGCACGCAAGGAAGTGCGTCCATATTACGGGCAAAACAAAATGATTCGTCCCTGACTGCTGGACCCACCAGCTGCATCTTTGCACGCAAGGAAGTGCCTAATAGTCGGGACCCACCTGGTCGAAGCGTACGTTGTGTTATCATTCTGGTCGCGAACGTGTACGTACATACTGGTCGATCGGTCTGTCTATAGGCTGCAACGATGAACCGTGGCCGTGTAAGGAAGGGCACGCGTCGTAGTAGAGGCGCGCACATGTCGTAGTAGAGGAGCGCACGTAGCATGTCACGCATTCCCGTTAATATCTTGTACATGTACGTATAGCGGCCAGGGTGCAAGAAAGTAAATACGGCCACGTACGTACATACGAGCGGGGTCTCGAACGCCTACTCGCGCATACGTAAGGCCGGGGCTCATGTACATGGCTGGGTCGGAATGGAGAAACTTCGTCGTCGTCATGTTCATCGGGAGCCAACCGTCTTGGATGGAATAGCCGATCGAAACGAGGCCTCGCGTACCGCAGAACGGAGGAAATGGCGTTGTGTTCGACAAGCCACGGCCGAAACGGGATCCTATTCATCGGGAGGGGTCTGGCGTACCGCAAAACGGAGGAAACGGACTTCTCTTGGACATCCTACAGTCGAAACGGGGTCCTGTTGATTGGGAGGGGTGTGGCGTACTGCAAAACGGAGGAAACGGACTTGTGTTGGAGCGCTACGGTCGAAATGGGGGTCCTATTCATCGGGAGGGGTGTGGCATACCGCAAAACGGGACTCCACAGGATACTGTTGATCTCCACCGTCGACTGCCTCCACGGGCTACTGTTCATCCACCGTCGACGTCCTCCAGCCTCCACCTATGCTGTTCATCCACGGCGTCTCCCCTCCTGCCTCCACCTGCGACTGTTCATCCACGGGCTCCTGTTCATCCAGCCTCCATCGCTCCTCCACCGGCTACTGTTCAACCAGCCCTCTCCACGGGGTCCTATTCAACCACCCCTCCACGGGCTACTATTCATCCAGCCCTCCACCGGCTACTGTTCAACTAGTCCTCCACGGGGTCCTGTTCATCCAGCCCTCCACGGGGTCCTGTTCATCCACCCCTAACCGACTCGATCAGGGTCCTGTTCATCCAGCGGCAACGGCCTCTACTACCACGGGGTCCTATTCATCCAACCCCCCACCAGGAACTATTCATCCAAACCCCCCAGCAACGCTCAATGTTCAGCCAGAGGAAGCATCGATCGGCTTCAGTTAGCAGCAGTAGCGAAGGAATCGCTCGATCTGGTTCAGTTAACAGCCATCGAGCGATCGCTCGGGTTCAATAACACGTAGCCTGCAGTGCAATCGCTCGGGTTCAGTAGGTGAACGCCTTGCTCGGGTTCAGTTAGAGCCCAACGCCTCGCACCCACGTGCGTACGTGTATGAGAGAAACGTGCATCGCGCATCGCTCGGCCCCCGACCACCCACCGTAACCGGGAACTCCCCGATATTTTCCTCGCCCTCGCTTCTACCACGGTTTTTTCCGTCATGGACGGCCCAAAGAATGTCATGCAGCTGCGTCTTCGGCCCGCCCAGGACGAAAAGCCCATTTTCTGTCATGATTTTTTTGTCATAGAAGTAGGAGCCCACCACATCTATGATGATACCGGGTTTTGTCACAATTATCGTCATAGAAGTGTCCTAAGCATGACAGAATTTTTTTCGTTCGACCCAAAATGTCACGGATGTGTCTTTTTTATGTAGTGAACGCCGGCTCGTCCCGATGGCCGACGCTGCGAATGCGCTTGTGAGAGCCCTCGCGTGCCCGTGAGAACTCGTTCGAGGGCTCCACGGCGCGCCGAGACATCTCTGCTGCGGCGGCGGCTTCGCGACGGGACCTCTCTAGTGCTTCCTGATACGTCCGTTTTGCATCATGCTTTTATATCGATATTTATTGCATTATGGGCTGTTATTACACGTTATGCCACAATACTTATGCCTATTCTCTCTTATTTTACAAGGTTTACATGAAGAGGGAGAATGCCGGCAGCTGGAATTCTGGGCTGGAAAAGGAGCAAATATTAGAGACCTATTCTGCACAGCTCCAAAAGTCCTGAAACTTCACGGAAGTCATTTTGGAATTAATAAAAAATACTAAGCGAAGAAAATACCAGAGGGGGCCCACACCCTAGCCACGAGGGTGGGGGCGCGCCCTACCCTCCTGGGCGCGCCCCCTGCCTCGTGGGCCCCCTGGCAGGCCCCCGGTGCCCATCTTCTGCTATATGAAGTATTTTACCCTGGAAAAAATCACAAGCAAGCTTTCGGGAAGAAACTCCGTCGCCACGAGGCGGAACCAATCTAGGGCTCTGACAGAGCTGTTCTGCCGGGGAAACTTTCTCCGGGAGGGGGAAGTCATCGCCATCGTCAACACCAACAATCCTCTCATCAGGAGGGGTCAATCTCCATCAAAATCTTCACCAGCACCATCTCCTCTAAAACCCTAGTTCATCTCTTGTATCCAATCTTTGTCCCAAAGCCTCAACTTGGTACCTGTGGGTTGCTAGTAGTGTTGATTACTCCTTGTAGTTGATGCTAATTGGTTTATTTGGTGGAAGATCATATGTTCAGATCTATTATGCATATTAATACCCCTCTGATTATGAACATGAATATGATTTTTGAGTAGTTAGATTTGTTCCCGAGGACATGGGAGAAGTCTTGCTATTAGTAGTCATGTGAATTTGGTATTCGTTCGATATTTTGATGAGATGTATGTTGTCTTTCCTCTAGTGGTGTTATGTGAACGTCGACTACATGACACTTCACCAATGTTTGGGCCTAGAGGAAGGCATTAGGAAGTAATAAGTAGATGATGGGTTGCTAGAGTGATAGAAACTTAAACCCTAGTTTATGAGTTGCATCGTAAGGGGCTGATTTGGATCCATATGTCTCATGCTGTGGTTAGGTTTACCCTAATACTTCTTTTGTAGTTGCGGATGCTTGCAATAGGAGTTAATCATAAATGGGATGCTTGTCCAAGTAAGGACAGCACCCAAGCACCGGTCCACCCACATACCAAATTATAAAGTACCGAACGAGAATCATATGAGCGTGATGAAAACTAGCTTGACGATAATTCCCATGTTTTCCTTCATATAAGAAATTGTCCAGGCTTGTCCTTTGCTAAAAAAAGGATTGGGCCATCTTTCTGTATCTCATTTACTTTCATTGCTTGTTACTCGTTACAAATTACCTTATCACAAAACTGTCTATTACCGATAATTTCAGTGCTTGCAGAGAATACCTTGCTGAAAACCGCTTATCATTTCCTTCTGCTCCTCGTTGGGTTCGACACTCTTACTTATCAAAAGGACTACGATAGATCCCCTATACTTGTGGGTCATCAAGACTCTTTTCTGGCGCCGTTGACGGGGAGTGAAGCGCCTTTGGTAGGTGTAATTTGGTAAGGAAAAATTTATATAGTGTGCTGAAATTTACTATCACTTGTTACTATGGAAAGTAATTCTCTGAGGGGCTTGTTCGGGGTATCTTCACCCCGACCAGTAGAGCAAAGAGTTGCTCCTCAACCTACTGAACCTACTGAAAATGTTTACTTTGAAATTCCTTCGGGTATGATAGAGAAACTGCTAGCTAATCCTTTTGCAGGAGATGGAACATTGCATCCCGATTTACACTTAATCTATGTGGATGAAGTTTGTGGATTATTTAAGCTTGCAGGTATGCCCGAGGATGTTATCAAGAAGAAGGTCTTCCCTTTATCTTTGAAGGGAGATGCATTGACATGGTTTAGGCTATGTGATGATATGGGATCATGGAACTACAAACGATTGAAATTGGAATTTCATCAGAAGTTTTATCCTATGCATCTTGTTCATCGTGATCATAATTATATATATAATTTTTGGCCTCGCGAAGGAGAAAGCATCGCTCAAGCTTGGGGGAGGCTTAAGTCAATGTTATATTCATGCCCCAACCATGAGCTCTCAAGAGAAATGATTATTGAAATTTTTTATGCTCGGCTTTCTCTCAATAATCGCTCCATGCTCGATACTTCTTGTACTGGCTCTTTTATGATGAAGACTATTGAATTCAAATGGGATTTATTGGAAAGAATTAAATGCAACTCTGAAGATTGGGATCCCGACGAAGGTAAGGAGTCAGGTATAACACCTAAGTTTCATTGTGTTAAATCTTTTATGGATACCGATGTTTTCCGTGAATTTAGCACTAAATATGGACTTGACTCTGAGATAGTAGCTTCTTTCTGTGAATCATTTGCTACTCATGTTGATCTCCCTAAGGAGAAGTGGTTTAAATATAATCCTCCCATTGAAGTAAAAGTAGTAGCACCTATTAAAGTTGAAGAAAAGACTATCACTTATAATGATCCTATTGTTCCTACTGCTTATGTTGAGAAACCACCTTTCCCTGTTAGAATAAAGGATCATGCTAAAGCTTCAACTGTAGTCAACAAAAGTAATATTAGGACACACAAACCCCCTGAGCAAGTTAAAGTTGAACCTAAAATTGCTATGGTTAAAGATCTATTGGCTGATAATATCGATGGGCATGTTATTTACTTCTGTGATGAGACTGCTAGAATTGCTAAACCTGGTGCTAAAGATAAACATAGACATGTGGTAGGCATGCCTGTTATTTCTGTTAAAATAGGAGATCATTGTTATCATGACTTGTGCGATATGGGTGCTAGTGCTAGTGCAATACCTCATTCCTTATACAAATAAATTATGCATGATATTGCACCTGCTGAGATAGAAGAAATTGATATTACAATTATGCTTGCCAATAGAGATACTATTTCACCAATCGGGATTGTTAGAGATGTTGAAGTCTTGTGTGGGAAAGTTAAATATCCTGCTGATTTTCTTGTTCTTGGTTCCCGACAAGATAGCTTTTGTCCCATCATATTTGGTAGACCCTTCTTGAATACTATTAATGCTAGGATAGACTGCGAAAAGGATGTTGTTACTATTGGTTTAGGGGATATGTCTCATGAGTTTAATTTTGCTAAATTTTGTAGACAACCCCGTGATGTGGAATTGCCTAGTAAATATGAAATTATTGGTCCTACTTCTATTGCCGTGCCTCCTAGTGATCCTTTAGAACAATATTTGCTAGACCATGAAAATGATACGTTTATGAATGAAAGAAGGGAAATAGATGAAGTATTCTTTAAACAGGGGCTTATTCTGAAACACAACTTGCTTGTTGAAATTCTAGGGGATCCTCCTCCACCCAAGGGTGATCCCGTGTTTGAGCTTAAACCATTACCTGATACTCTTAAATATTCTTATCTTGATGAAAAGAAGATATATCCTGTTATTATTAGTGCTAACCTTTCAGAGAAGGAGGAAGAGAAATTATTGAAAACTCTGAAGAAGCACCGTGCTACTATTGGATATACTCTTGATGATCTTAAGGGCATTAGTCCTGTAAGTGCATCTAGTGCCACCCCTAGTTGGTTTTGGAGTATTGACGATGAATCTGGTTGAGGGACTAATGTGTTTGTGAGAATTGCAGGATAACACAGGTAGTAGTCCCTCATTGCTTCGGTTTACCAACCGGAGATGACCCCTAAAAATGTATGAAGACATTGAAGACAATGGTGGTATGTGAAGATATTCACATTGAAGACTATGACAAGAGAAGACATCGCGTGAAGACTATGGAGCACAAAGACTTAGTTGTTTCGTTGTTTCCTTTTCTTCTTTGTTGAGTCATAGGAACCACCGTACTGTTAAGTGGGGTCCCAGTGAACAAAGTCAGAGTGACTGAAGTGATGCTCAACCAAATCTTATGTCTTCAAGTGAAGACAATGAGAGCAAATCTTATCCAGAGTGGGATGAGTCAGCCTTACTTGTAGCCCAAGTCATGCTGCCGCGTGTGTTTGAAATCTGACCATTGGAACACGTGTCAGTTCCTTAGTGACCCAGGGTCATTTCGGACAAATCAGGTCGGGTTGCCTAGTGGCTATAAATAGCCCACCCCTACACCATAAAGTGGTGGCTGCTCAGAGTTAGTGCACGGCTTTTGTCGTTTGAGAGAAACCCACCTCCGAAGCTTTTGAGAGAGAGAAATCCTTGCAAGGACAAAGCCCAAACACCCAGAGCCAAAGAGTGTTAGGCATCACTGAAGTCTTTCTGTCCGCGTGACCTGAAGACTTGTTACACTTGAGGAGTGTGAATCCTCCAGCCGGTTAGGCGTCGCGTTCTGAGCATCCAAGAGTCATTGTGGATCGCCGGTGAACGAAGTCTGTGAAGGTTCGGAAGTCTACCTTGAAGACTTACCAGAGTGATTGGGCGAGGACTGGGTGTCCTTAGCTCAAGGGGAATAAGGTGAAGACACGGTCTTCTGAGTTAAATCTCAGCCTCCCTAACCAGACGTACAGTTGTCACGGCAACTGGAACTGGTCCAACAAATCCTTGTCCTCATCAAGTGACTGGTTCTATCCTCTCCCTCTCTTTATTTACAGTTTGTCTTCGTGAAGTCATTGCCTGCCTGTGTTACCTGTTTGACTTCACTGTGTGACTTCTATTGTTGATTGTCTTCATACTATCTTCCATCCTGATCTTTACTACCTAGTTGCTATTAGTCTTCGTGCTTTTACTTCATTGAATACTTGACTATGGCTTGCCTAGTGTAGTCTACCTTCTGCTGCATGTCAATAGGTTCATTTCTATTGTTTGTCTTCGAAACTCCCATGTTTTGAAGACGTTCATAAAAATCGCCTATTCACCCCCCCTCTAGTCGATAGCTAGCACTTTCAATTGGTATCAGAACAAGGTACTCCCTTGTTCCGTGTGATTCGGTTTAACCACCTGGAGTTTTAGCTATGTCGACTGTAGGAATAATCAAAGTCTCCGCTGTGTGCCCCGTCTTCGATGGAACTGAATATCCCTACTGGAAGAATAAGATGCGCATGCATCTTGAAGCCATTGATGTCGACCTCTGGTATGTCGTCAAGAATGGTGTTCCCAAGACTGGTGAAGGTGTCACCCCTGCTGATGTCAAGAAGTTCATTCAACTGGATTCTACTGCCAAGAACATCATCTGTGGCCATCTGACCAAAGGACAGTATGGCCGTGTGAGTGCTCTGGAAACGTCGAAGCTAGTCTGGGACTGGCTCTCCAAGGTCAACGATGGCATCTCAACCTAGAGAGATCAAAGGATCAGTGTTCTTCGCAACCTCTTCAACCGCTTCAAGAGAAACGACAATGAGAATGTCCAGCTCACGTTTGATCACCTCACTGACATCACAAATGAGCTTCGTGCTCTCGGCGCCACTGAGATCACCAAGCATGAAATCGTCAAGACACTCCTGAGATCACTTGACAGCTCATTCAACACCCTTGCCCTGATGATACAAGAACGCCCTGACTTCAAGACACTCGATCCGTCTGACATACTTGAGAGGCTCAACACACATGAGTTCTAGCTATCTGAGAAAAGAGATATCTATGGTCCAAACTACGGCCGAACTCACGCTTTGAAGGCAAAAGCTGTTTCCTCATCTGAAGAAGAATCTGACTGCAGTTCTTGTGATCCTGAAGACATGGAAAGGAGCTTGCTATGCTTGTGAAGAAGTTCCAGAAGTTCACTGAGAAGAAGGGCTTCAGAAAGTCTTCACGATCCAGCTCAAGAAATGATGAAGCTTCCACTCATGATTACAAGAAGAGAACATGTCACAAGTGCAAGAAACCTGGACACTACATCTCTGAGTGTCCATAGTGGGACAATGAGAACAACAAGAAGAAGAAGAGCAAGGAATATGATTCTGATGACAAGAAGAAGAAGAAGAAATCCTCAAACTCTTCTTCCAAGTCTTCGTCCAAGTCTTCATCACATAAGAAGAGCTCATCTGGCAAGGCTCGTGCTTTTGTTGGCAAGGAGATGGATTCAGAGGAGGAGTCTGCTTCTGAGGAGGCGGAGGTGGAGTCTGAGGAGGAGTCCGACCCTGGCGTTGCAAGTCTGGCTCTAGCTACAGCCTACGTTGCCAAGTCCATCTTCAACACTGAAGACAATGGCCCCGTCACCAATGCTGATGCTAATGACAAGGACGACTTTGCTCCTACCTACTGCTTCATGGCACGTGGTGCCAAGGTAAAATCACGCGATGCTTACTTTCAAACATCAAAGTGAAGATGACTCTGATTGTGAATCCAAACCCAGCTATAAAACACTTGCTAAAATTGCAACTGAACAACAGAAAGCTATGGAACACACTCAAAAACTGTTAGACAAAAGCGATGACCTGTTGGACGCGGAAATGACCCGATCTCAGTCCTTAATTGAAGACATAAAAAATCTTCATGTTAAGTACCAGGAACTTGAAAGTCGTCATGAAACGCTCTCAACTACTCATGAAAAGCTTTCCTATGATTATCTTCAAAGGAAGCAAGAGCTTGAGAAATTGAGAGCGGCTCATGAAGATCATCAAAAAGAGAATGAGTCACTTCGCGCTCAACAGATCAGTACCGCTCAGGAAGGATTTGAACCACCATGTCTAAAATTCCTTGAGCATGATAACGCTACTTCTGTTGTTGAATGTTGTACTGCTGCTACTTTTGCAATATCTTCAACTGTTGATGTGGTAACTAACCCCTCTGCTGAGGATGCCACCACTATTGCTGATGAAAATGCTAGGTTGAAGACATTGCTTGAAACAGGGATGTACAAAAGTCTCAAAGGGCATCAGACACTGTGCGATGTCCTCAAAAAGCAGATTCTGAACCGAAACCCTAGGAAAGAGGGTGTTGGGTTCGAGAGGAAAATGAATGTTGATGGTTCTTACTGGAAACCTGAGCAGTACCCCAAAACCACATGGGTGGCTGCAAAGGAACCTTCAGTGGATCCATCGACGTTATCTGGCTTCACTTGTGCTAACCCTATTATCATCGATGAATCCTTTGATGCAAACTACAAACTGTTTAAGAATCAGAATGGTGAAGTGTTTGCCAGGTATATTGGTACTAACTGCAGGAATGGACCACCTATGAAGAAGATCTGGGTTCCCAAAAATTGTCTTGAGAATCTTCCAGTGAATCTCATCATGACACCGCCTGGGAAGAAGACAAACCCCAGACCAAAGGCTTCATATGGTCCAAAGGCTTCATACAGACAGAGGACTCACCTGAGTCAGCCTAACACCAATGTTTTGCAGGGAAATCATACTCGAACTTATGAATATGAGCGTGTATCATCAAACCGCTATGTTCATAAGACTAAGAACTATTCTGCTTATTCATATGAGTACTATTCACCTTCTGCAAGGCTATTTGCTAGGGCTTCAAAGCCGAAGTTCTCAGATGCTGCACTTAGACTCATTGCTTCTAAGCCACCCCTGAAGATGTGGGTGGTTAAGAAGAATTAACTTTCTTTTGCAGGGAAAGGTCTCCAGCCGGAAATCAAAGGCGTCCGATGCTATTGCTGGGGACCTAAAACATCTTGTGGGGCGCAAGATAAAATGCCCAAATGGTCTCACTATGTATTTTGTTCCTGAATCGCTTGCCAATCATCCTATCAGTCCTAATCTTGATCTAAGCTTTGATAATCCTCTTGTGCGTCAAATGTT
This sequence comes from Triticum aestivum, assembly GCF_018294505.1. Taxonomy (NCBI): domain Eukaryota; kingdom Viridiplantae; phylum Streptophyta; class Magnoliopsida; order Poales; family Poaceae; genus Triticum; species Triticum aestivum. Next base: position 343,344,597 of record NC_057814.1, read on the forward strand.
TATGCTTCACAATACTCTTGGTGAAGCATGTCCCCCTAACTGTACTGTAGGGTATGACACCTCATGCTTCAGAATGGATTATGGACAGCGGATGCACTAATCATATGACTGGTGATCGAAGTCTTCTCATGGACTCAACCTTACGTCCATCTGACAAGAGTCACATCACATTTGCTGACACTGGTAAAAGCAAGGTATTGGGTCTAGGTAGAGTTGCAATCTCAAAGGATCAGCACATGGATAAAGTGATGCTTGTTGAATCCCTTGGTTTCAACTTAATGTCTGTCTCAATGCTTTGCGATTTGAACATGATTGTGATATTTGGAAAATATCGTTGCCTTGTTCTAATGGAATCTGACAAGTCTCTAGTCTTTGAAGGGTATCAGAAAGATGATTTGTACATGGTAGATTTCTCAGTAGGACCACAGCTTGTCGTATGTCTTCTTGCAAAAGCTTCAGAATGCTGGCTCTGGCATCAGAGGCTAGGGCAAGCTGGGATGAGGAACTTGCATACGCTCGCAAAGAAGAAACACGTCATAGGCATCAAGGGCGTCAAGTTCAAGAAGGATCACTTATGTGGTGCCTGCGAAGCTGGAAAGATGACAAGGGCCAAGCATCCCTCGAAGATGACGACATCTCAACCCTTCGAGCTGCTACACATGGACCTATTTGGCCCTACTCACTACTCTACTCTCACTACTACTGCTTGTCTCTATGGTTTCATCATTGTTGATGATTATTCAAGATATACTTGGGTACACATAATCCTCTACAAGACTGAAGTGCAGGATGTATTCAGACGCTTCGCCAACCGTGCCATGAACAACTATGGCGTCAAGATCAAGCATATCAGAAGTGACAACGGCATAGAGTTCAAGAACACCGGCCTCGAACTTTACCTGGATACATTGGGCATCACTCATGAGTTCTCTGCACCATACACACCTCAGCAGAATGGCATCGTGGAGCGCAAGAACAGAACACTCATTGAGATGGCTCGGACGATGCTCGATGAATACAAGACTCCAAGAAAGTTCTGGCCTGAAGTTATTGATACTGCATGCCATGTCATCAACCGAGTTTATCTTCACAAGCTTCTGAAGAAGACATCCTATGAACTCCTGACTGGTAAGAAGCCAAATGTCAGTTACTTCAGAGTATTTGGTGCTAGGTGCTGGATCAAGGATCCACATCACACTTCAAAATTTGCACCGAAAGCACATGAAGGTTTTATACTTGGTTATGGAAAGGACTCGCACTCCTACAGAGTCTTCAACCTCTTTCACTATAAAGTGGTTGAAACTGTAGATGTGCGGTTCGATGAAACTAACGGCTCGCAAAGAGAGCACCTGCCAAATGTGCTAGATGAAGTTCCACCTAGTGAATCCATCAAGCTTATGGGAACTAGAGAAATCATACCGTCTGAAGCACAGCCTGAAGAGGAACTTATCATTTCTGCACCTAATCAACCTGAAGACAATGCTCAGCCTGAAGACAATCCTCCTAACGATGACAATGATCAGCAAGAGCAAAATCTTCGTCCAGTTCATCCTCGTGTTGCAAATGAAGTACAGATTGAGAAGATAATTGATAGCATCAATGCGCCTGGTCCACTCACTCGTTCGAGAGCAACACATCTAGCAAATTTCTGTGGGCACTTTGCATTTGTCTCAATATCTGAACCCAAGAAAGTTGCTGAAGCCTTCATGGAACCTGAATGGATTCAAGCTATGCAAGAAGAGCTTCAACAGTTCAAGCTGAACAATGTCTGGGAACTTGTCAAGCGTCCTGACCCTCGCAAGCACAACATAATAGGCACAAAATGGATATATCGCAACAAGCAAGATGAGCATGGTCAAGTCATCAGAAACAAGGCCCGTCTCATTGCTCAAGGATACACTCAAGTTGAAGGGATTGACTTCGATGAAACATTTGCTCCCGTGGCCAGGCTTGAAGCCATTCGCATACTGCTAGCCTACGCAAATCATCACAACATCCTTCAGTATCAAATGGATGTGAAGAGTGCTTTTCTCAACGGCAAGATTGAAGAATAAGTGTATGTTGCACAACCTCCTGGCTTTGAAGATCCAAAACATCCTGGCATGGTATACAAGCTTAACAAGGCACTGTATGGCCTCAAACAAGCCCCTCGCGCTTGGTATGATAGACTCAAAGACTTCCTGAAGAGCAAAGGCTTCAAACCTGGTTCGCTAGATCCTACACTCCTCACGAAGACATATGATGGTGAACTGTTTGTGTGCCAAATATATGTGGATGACATCATCTTCGGCTGCACCAACCAGAAATACAGTGATGAGTTTGGACACATGATGCAAGAGCAATATCAGATGTCCATGATGGGTGAGCTGAAGTTGTTCCTTGGTCTTCAAATTCGTCAGCAAAGCAATGGCATCTTCATATCTCAAGAGAAATATCTCAAAGATTGCCTGAAGAAGTTTGGAATGCAAGACTGCAAAGGTTACACGATGCCAATGCCAACCAAGAGTCATCTGGGTCCTTACGCCAATGGTAAAGAGTTCGATCAAAAGGTATACCGCTCCATGATTGGTTCTTTACTTTATTTATGTGCATCTAGGCCAGATATCATGCTTAGTGTTTGCATGTGTGCTTGATTCCAAGCGGCACCAAAGGAATCGCATCATTTAGCTGTGAAGCAAATTCTTCGATATTTGGCTTACACCCCAACATTAGGATTATGGTATCCAAAGGGCTCCGAATTTGATCTAGTTGGATTTTCGGATGCTGATTATGCTGGTGACAAGGTGGATCGCAAGTCTACATCAGGCACATGTCACTTTCTGGGACAATCACTTGTCTGTTGGTCTTCAAAGAAGCAGAACTGTGTATCTCTCTCCACTGCTGAATCTGAATACATTGCTGCTGGATCTTGCTGCGCTCAGCTTCTATGGATGAAGCAAACACTCAAGGACTATGGCATCCATCTGAAACAAGTACCACTCTATTGTGACAATGAAAGCGCCATCAAGATTGCCAACAATCCAGTTCAGCACTCGAAGACAAAACACATTGAAATACATCATCAGTTTCTCAGAGATCATGTTATGAAGGAATATATTGATATCATTCACGTCAACACTGAAGAGCAATTGGCTGATATCTTCACAAAGCCCTTGGATGAGAAAAGGTTTTGCAAGTTGCAGTGTGAGCTGAATATCTTGGAATCCTCAAATGTCCTGTGATCAGGCACACATCCTAACACTTATGCATGTTGATGATTTAGATGTGCAACGCACGAAGGAATGTATATCTTCAATCAATGAAGACTTACACTCTGAGTGTGAATACATTAATGCGGAATTTGACTTTGGAGCGCCACGATAATTGTGCGCCGTGTCTGGGTCTAATACTTCCTATACGGTGGGTAACGCCACCACCAAACTTTTGTTTGAAGTGTTTTTCTGTGGCGTTACTTTTGCAAAGTCTTCACATTCAATTTATCTTCAACATTGATTTGTCTTCAATGTTCATCTTCACATTGTTGATTTGGTCTTATTCTGATATATACATATATTAGTGTTCTGTCCTCTACAGCATCCACTTATAGCTATGTCTTCTTGTTTGAATCTTTTGAACTAAGTGAATGTGATCGGACCCTAACTTATCTATGCTTCCTACTCAAGTCTATCTATCCAAATCATATGCATTCTATTGAAACCGTCAAATGTCTTCTCTGCGTGCTTGTCAGCAGAAGATACAGAGACAAACATTAAATCTGTTTTAAATGCTCAATCCTTAGTGCCTGAAATCCGGAGAAGCCGGAACGACCACCCGATAGTCCAGGCGTGCGTGGGAACATGGAACAACTCCTAATGTGTTGCATGTTCGCCACGTGTCGCTCAGATGTGAACCGCCAGGGGCACCTGCTTAATTGCGCTGTGCCGTCCCTCTCCTTATAAATGCACATCACATCATGGTCAAAAAATCGTTCTTCCACCTCTCCACCTCGTCAAAACCCTAGCGCCACCGCTAGCTCTCGACGACGCCGGCGACGAAGCACTTAGTTGCCGCGACCTCACCGACGTCGTCCTCACGCCGGCAGTGGACATCGTCGTCTCCGCCGCCGCCGTAGGTGTCCTCCGTCGCCAAGTTAGGGAACGGAAGATCGAACTGCTCGGCCTCATCTTCTACTTCGTCTAGCAGTTCATCGTGTGGTAAATTAAAACTCTCTTTTTACCGTCTTTTTGATCCAATAGATTCATCCTTTCTTCCAAAAGTAGTTTCTGCCTCCAAAAATTTGGAGCTATCCTGTTCTGCATCTCATCATATGCCCAGTATGTTCACTTATGCTTCACACATAGTTAGATTCCTCACTTGTACCTATTCTTGGATTCGTACAAATCTGGAACCAACTCTCAACATATAAGTGAATGTCTTGGCGCTGTGAGGTCAATGTCTTCTAAACTGATTTATCTTCAAAATCTTCTGAGAATGCATATGACCTCTTTCCCTTCCCTCGCATCTCTAATGATGTCACAGGTACATGTCCGTGGGAGAATCCCTTGGTTCTCATAGTCTGCATTCATTTGCAGAATTCTTACAACATCATATCAACTCTCCCGAAGCTAGTTCCTGTCTGACCAGCAGACGGAAGCCTTTGACAGTTTTGAAGCCATTCAGTCTGAACTTCATGGCAACAGAAGTCAGCAAGGAAGGGAGGCAGACAGCGCGTGGGGGAACATCAAGAGATTTGCCGCCTGGCCTCTATGAGCTGTACAAGACAGATCCAGAAGAGGATTACAATCAGCGCAAAACTCGAATCCAATGGATTCGAAGATATTGGGCAGAGCAATGGTTCAAGTACAGGTTCGTGACCCAGGAATATGCTGAAAAGAATGCCATCAAGCAACCCTGGGGAGACATCTTGTACAAAAATCTTCCACCCAGGTCCAGATCTGAAGCAATTGATCAAGGTTTCTACCCTTGTATGGTCCGAGGACCACAGCCTACTGATGCCGACCCATCGTCTCTGCTATGGTGTCGTGAAGACAATCTGTTCAAGCGCAACTTCCAGTTTGCCAAGAACTCGGCCAAAGAAAACAAGAAGTCGCGAGGCTTAGACTTCAACCCCGACCCCTCTGCTCCTCATGCCAATGGCACACGTGAGGCTGAACCCAATATTGTTGGGCCCTTCTACAACCTAGAGGGTCTCATCACTCATGATGTAGGGTGGAACCCTAGATGGCCGATCTTTCATGAAAGGAGCGGATCCCTACGAAGAACGTGATGAACACGAGGGGAAACACGAGGGAAGCACGAGGGGAACACGAGAGAAATCACTCAACCAACAAGAGTAGATCAACATGCGCTAGATCGATGAACACAAAGGTAAGATACAAGATCCAAAGTCAACAACGGACGATACAAACGGTAACCGATTCTTCTCCGTGAGGAGGTCTTGAATCCACGAGGGGATCTTCCCGTGAGGGGTCTTGAATCCAAGGTGGATCTTCTCCGTAGAGGGGCCACGGTCTCTCTCGTGGAGTAGATCCGATATGGATGAGCAAAGCTCTATCTCTAAATGAGCTAATCCTTTGCTACCCTAACTAGGAGGAGGGGGAGTAGTATATATAGTCTAAGCCACGAAGGGGTAAGTGGGAAAGAGAGATACATGGGCCTCTGGCCCGTGGCTGCGCGCAGGCAGGCGCCGGATGTCCGGGCTGGGGGGCCGGATGTCCGGGGCTCGGGCCGGATGTCCGGGCTGAAGTGGCCAAACTTCGGGTGCCTTCTGTTGTCGATGCCGGATTTCCGGGGGAAGGGCCGGATGTCCGGGCTTTGGCGAGGCGCCGGATGTCCGGCCGCTGATGGTACTTGGCGGCTGGGCGGCTGCTGTGGGTGAGGTTCCAGGGGCCGGATGTCCGGGGTCCTGGCCGGATGTCCGGGTCCTGGGAGCTGTCTCCGTCTTCTTCTTCCATCGTCGCTTCCATGCTTCTCTCGCGGATGGTGTAGTTGTTCCTTGGCGCTTGCACTCCTCCTCGTCGTCCGTAGTGTTCCGACAATACCTATGCATGCACACGAGTGGAGTGTCAAGTAGTATACCATCCTCGAAGGTGTCAAGTGAGCACGTGTAAAGGAGATGATTCACCTTTGTGTATGTGAAGTAGATGTCGCACGTGTCACTTGCCAAACGAACTCTTGACATGGTGATGTCCATAGGATGCTCCGCATCATCTCCCCTCCCTTGGGAAAGATCCGACCTCGGATCGAAAACCAAATCACCATGGAAAAGAGATGGCTTCGCCGTGTAGAAGTGGACGTTCACCAAGTACGTGTCATCTTGAAGCTCGAAATGGGCACTCTCCAATGTCGCACCGTCTTGTGATTCCTTGAAAAGGAGTAAGGACAACAAACACTTGGAAAAACAAATGTGGTTAGCGTTAGTGCAAAACCAAGCATTCAAGAGGTGATTCACCAAACAAGTGTCGTCATCATGCAAAGCATATGGTGTGACAAAGGATTGAGACATGGCATGTAAGTATATCAATCGAGCACAAGCAAAGATATCATGGGGGCAAGCATGTAAATTGGAGGTAGGGATGCAAATATGTGTGTCAAGAGAATAAGCATCTACCTCAGGTTCATAGCAAGCATGGGCAAAGCGCTCAATGAAAGGTCTATGGTAGGCATAGGAATCATTCACGACACCTAAGAAGATGAGATGTCTAAACACATGGGTTAAGTGCAAGACAATCCAAGCATAATGTGCATAGGGTGTAGTGAACATAGTGTGGCACTCAACACAATAGAAAGAGCAATTGTTCATCATGTGTGAGGCAATCAAGTCAATCATGTGACAAGCAATGGGACATGGCATATGTGAAGGGATGACATTGTTGCAACCAAACATATGAGAGGAGCAAGTAATCCAAGAATTGGATGCAACACACAAGGCATATATATCATGATGCATGGGACGGTGAAAATGACAAGTCGAAGCAAGATCTCTATCAAGTGTGCAATCAAGTGGTCCAAGATGAACAATAAGTCTCATGGTGCAAGCAACACAAGTAGTATGATCCGCAATATCCATGCTCAAGAAAGATATCACCTTGATGGCGTGTTCTTGTGCATTCTTCACAATGCCGAAGTGGTAGGAAAGGTGGCGCAGAAACGAGTCGTGGTCGAATGTATGAGGCTCGCTCTCAAGAGCTCGAATGGTCAACTCACGTGAAGCGGAAGTCGACACAAAGTCCAAGTATCCTACACATGCACACAACAAAACAAAGAACGTATACGCATGGTAGATAAACACATCATCCATCATGATGGTTTTCTTCTCTTGCACAAAGCCATGAGAAACACAAGTGCATGAATAATATGATGCAATAATGGCTATATTCATGGCACGAGGAATATGGTGCAAAGAGGTAAGGCAAGCATGCTTCACAAGAAATATGTCAAAATCTCCAAATATATGTGAGAATGCTATGGGGGCAAACTCATTATCAAGACTAAGGGCATTGTTGCACTCAATACATGTCAAATCATCTATCATGATAGAGGCAATGTATGGAGAGATATGACAAGAAGCAATAACAATCATGTGCAAAGCATGTAGGTGGTTGTCATCAACCGAATGAAATGAGCAAGTATCAATCATTGGTGATGCAACAAGGCAAGCAATAGTAATCAAGTCGTGCAAACTAGTGGAGCGAAGATGCAACACACTAGAGGGAATCATGGCAATCATGTCATGTGAGTAAAGAATAGGCATAGGCAATGTACATGACATATCGCAAGCACGAACACAAATCAAGATCATAGTATCATCATAGGCATGGGGCACAAAGCAATCATGGCAATAACAAACAATATCTCCACCACGCTTGCAAATACACATACAAGTACTAGAATCAATCATCATGTGTAATGCAAAGCATGGGTCACAAATGCATGGCAAAGGCATAGTAATGGGCATATCATGCAAAGTGAACATGGCAAGATGGGCAAAGGATATATAATGGACAACAACCCATAACCATGTGAGGGCCATGTAAAAGAAATGCGCGAAGTGTTTGCGCGAAGTGAGCGGTGGGAAAGGCAATCCATGGGATCCCAAGTCATCATTGCTCTCTAGAGCTCGTTTTGTCAACTCGTGGGATTGCGAGGTTGACAAGTATTCATGGGTACCTACACAAAAGAGACACAATCCAAAGAAATTGTGCGCGTGGTAAATGTACACATCATCCATCATGATGTGTATGTGCAAGTGAGTGTTAGCACAAGATAAGCATCGCTCAAAGAAATTTGATGCATGGTATAAGAACATGTCATCCATCATGAAAGAATAGTTGTTATGTCTGACACGATGGGGATGCAAATTGAGCATACTAGTATATGTCACAACAATATCACTATGATTCATGGGGAGCATATTGTGCACATAATTATTGGGATCATGCAATGGATAGGATGGATCACAATCTCCTAAAATGTATGAGGAAACTATGGGGGTCCCCTCATGAGCAATATTGTAATCATATGGAGAAAATGGACAACATCCACAACAATGCATATCCGAAGCTAGGTGGTCATGGCATGGCATATGAGATAAATGATGCAAAGGGAGCATGTCAATATCATCACAAGAAAAACAAATGCCAATAACCATGGGCTTGTCATCTATGCCATATGTGCAAATTGGGTTAATTTTAATGGCATATGCATAGTCACTACGAAGAGATTGCAAATATGACATATGATTGATCTCATGCATAGCATATGACAAGTCAAGCGGATTGTCAAACATGATGTGACCTAAAGAATTGTCACAAGAAATCCTATGTAACATGGCATCACAACTAATAGACTCCACATGGCAATCATCATACTCATCATAAATGGGTAAATCATCCCATGGGGAAATCTCACTAGCATGAAGCAAGGTAATAGGTGGATCAACATCATGCAAGCAATCAATGTCAAGAATGTCCACTAGTGGGACTAGAGCATCACCGTCACCTATGTTACCTTTGTCATTCCAATCAAGTGGTGTAGGTGAGGTGGGAAAGACCAAATGGTGGTCATCTTCATCTTGATGGAACCATGTGGGGGTGCATCATATTCCACCATGGCCATCGTCATGTCCATAGGAAGGACGAAGTCGTCGTGAATCGGCGCGTCATCATAAATGAGACCTAGCACCAAATGAGAAGACACAATAGAGGTAGAGGTTAAGTCGTTAGAAATCGAAGTGGCCTCACTCTCTCTATGTGGTGGTTCACTCACTCCCTCAAAGTAGGTGCACTCAATCGCACGTATGGTGGAGTCACTCATCTCACTCAAGTGGTGGGGGTTGTGGCTCTCCTCACATGGGAATTGGGGCAACACATCGGATATGGGGCTAGTGGTGAAGTCACTCTCACTCTCAATATGGTGGCACAAGTCACTCAAGTCATCATACGTCGCCGTGGTCGAAGTGAAATACTCAACCATCTCATCGCCGTCGCCGTGGATGAAGGCCGAAGATGGCACATCATCACTCTCGCCTCCTAAGATGGAAGCATCATCCTTGCTCGTCACCATGTCGCTTGCCTCAAAAGCTTGGTCCTTGAAGGTCTCCGTAGTCGTACTCGTCGCCGCACCATCTTGAAAAAGAGTCGTGGAGGACTCGGCATCATCAATGCCACAAAGAGGGATGGCGGTGAAGTCGAACTTGGGAGCATCGTCTTGGAGCTCGTCGGGCTTGGACATCTTGGTGGTACTAGCCTCATGCTCGTCGTCTTTGAGCTTGGTCTTCGAGAAGTGTGCTTGGGGTGGAGAAGCCTTGGCCTTCATGAGTTCTTGTTCCGCCTTGAGAGCACCAATGTAGTTGTCGTCGAGGGACTTGTAGTTCTCGAGGAAGATAGTCTTGGAGATGGCATTGTTCAATCCCATCATGAAGTGGAACTTCATTGACATGGGGTCGTCCACGCCGGCTCGTCGCAAGGCAATCTTCATCTCCTTGAAGTACGCGTCGATGGACTTGGATCCTTGGTTGGTGTTCTCCAATTGGCGTAGAAGTTGTTCCGTGTAGGTTGGAGGCACAAACTCTCGCCGCAAAGCTTTCTTCGTCTTGGGCCAACTCATGTCGTAGGTTTCCGAAGGTGTGTGAAGCCACCATGTCGAGGCGTAGTCGTGGAAGTTTCTTGTGGCGCACTTCACTTGATCTTCGGGAGGAACTTGATGTAGCTTGAGGTAGTCGTCCATTAGGTGCTCCCACTCGAGATACTCCTCGGGTTCTTGAGTCCCATAGAAAGGAATCGCATGGTCGGTGTCGAGGTCGTAGTAGCTCGTGGAAGTCGCGGACTTGAGCTTGGGGAGCTTCTCTTGAGCGTAGTCTTGAGGTGCTTGTTGGCGAAGATGCCGTATATCCGTAGGCGAAGATGCCTTGAAGTCGCTTGGCGAAGATGCCAAGGGAGATGGTGAAGTCGTTGAGCGGTTGTTGGTGTAGAGCTCTTGACCTTCACGTTCTTGGTGGTGATGGTGTCGATGCCGATGTGACCTTGCCGGAGATGGTAGCTCGGAGGCATGTGCTCTTGAGCGTCTTCTCGAAGATGAGGAAGATCGCTTGTATGACTTGATGAGGGATTGGATCTCCTCCATTTGAGCTTGCATCTTGGCGTCGAAGTTGTTGTTCGTGGCATCGAACTTGTCGTTGTTGTGGTAGACCGAAGGTGAAATACCTTGCCTATCCATCACAAGACTCGAGCAAATATTAGTGGGAGAAAGAGAAGAACGATACCAAATGTACCTTGACCGATGTTGAAGATGGATCAATGATCACTCAATGTGTAACAAGGAAATAGCACAATTGGTACCAATTCTTGTCGGTTTCTCACACCTACACAAGTAAGGCTTATAGTGGAGCTCGGTGAGGATAGTGGCACAAAAAATTTGATGCAAAATGTTAGCAAGAGTCAATAATGTTGAAAAAGATTCACAAATTCGCAAGTGAAACAAGTAGACCAATAGCAAAGAATGGCACACGGAAACACACACACGGATAGATAAATGGGGTCGTGCAACCAAGGAATGAGCACAAAATGTGGAGTCCACGGAAAACGCTCGTGTTGCACAACTCAAGAGAGACGCTAGCACGATTGCTCAATAGGCGGATACGACACTTGTGCACAACCTATGATATGCAAAATGGATAAACTTCTATCCCAAGTATGCTATGTATGTATGGTTCCCGGTGTTTCTCTCAAGATGATCCAAGATGATCGGATATGACAATCTTATATGCAATGTGGTATGATGCTATGGCACTTGCTTACAAGCTTCTTTGCTCTTCTCTTTTGCTTAAAAGCTTATTCTTTTTTTGTATGTATGGCCACTTTGCAAAATGCACAAACCAAGATAGCAATAGCGTGTATGCGGGAACAAACTTGAGGCACACGAGATGATATGATACCAATATGATATGGTATGTATGCAATGGAAGTTGTAGACCACTAATGTGCACAAGTAACGTTGCCGGCAATACTCGAATGGCTAGTCTCGATAGGCAAGTGACGCAAAATGGGCTAGGGGTTATCAATGCAATTGCAAGGGGAATATACAATGGTGTCGTCGAGGTTACCGTCCTTGGCGATGATGAGTGGCGGTGTTCTTGATGTAGATATCAAGATGATGGAGACTCGTCCCTAAGTAGCCGAAACACCTTAGGAAACGGAAAAACCACAACTCAAAATCTCAAGGACAAAAGTCAAACGGTGGTAGTTTAAGCGGTGGTGGTTTTGCGGAAGCTCAATGGGGTTGCGAAAATGCAATGCGGAAGTCGAGGGTAAGGTGGATGGACTATACACGGTGTCGGAGTTCGAAACATGGTCCCTAAGTAGCCGAAACACCTTAGGAGGCACAACTCACAACACAAACAAAATTTGGTTAAGTTGGGTTGGTGGAAGTGTATGGTGGGTATGCCTATGTGGAAGTTATGGTGGCGGTTGATGAAGAAGCAATCATCCCTAAGTAGCCGAAACACCTTAGGAGACTCGAATCACAACTCAAACAACCACAAATGCAAACGGGAACAAAATTGGTTATGTTGCGGAAGTCGGTGGTGGCTATGCGGAAGTGGTGGTGGTATGCGGAAGTGTATGTGGGCACCGGGACAAAATTTGGTGAGAGTTAGGCGGAAAACGGAGTGGAGGATGGAAGTGATGCTGCCAGGGGCCGAATGTCTGGGCTGATGGCCGGATGTCCGGGCCAGGCCGGATGTCCGGGCTCGGGATCCGTGGATGAACACCGCGTGGAGAGGTCAAATCCGGGGCAAAATTCGGAAGATTTTGTGGGTGGAAATTGGGGAAAAGATGGGGAAAAGCTAGATCTACCTGCAACACACGAAATCCGCGGATCAAATCCAACAAAACTTCATCACACCAACAAATCACAAAAAAAAAAATTGGGGCAATTTTCGGGTTAGGACGAAAAACAACAAAATCAAGCTAGAAAACAAAGAGAGGGGGCTCCGAAATCGTGATCAACGTGGCTCATGATACCAAGATGATATCATGAGACAAGCTGGCTCTGATCCAAGATGATGTAGGGTGGAACCCTAGATGGCCGATCTTTCACGAAAGGAGCGGATCCCTACGAAGAACGTGATGAACACGAGGGGAAACACGAGGGAAACATGAGGGGAACACGAGAGAAATCACTCAACCAACAAGAGTAGATCACACATGCGCTAGATCGATGAACACAAAGGTAAGATACAAGATCCAAAGTCAACAACGGACGATACAAACGGTAACCGATTCTTCTCCGTGAGGAGGTCTTGAATCCACGAGGGGATCTTCCCGTGAGGGGTCTTGAATCCAAGGTGGATCTTCTCCGTAGAGGGGCCGCGGTCTCTCTTGTGGAGTAGATCCGATATGGATGAGCAAAGCTCTATCTCTAAATGAGCTAATCCTTTGCTACCCTAACTAGGAGGAGGGGAGTAGTATATATAGTCTAAGCCACGAAGGGGTAAGTGGGAAAGAGAGATACATGGGCCTCTGGCCCGTGGCTGCGCGCAGGCAGGCGCCGGATGTCCGGGCTGGGGGCCGGATGTCCGGGGCTTCGCGAGGCGCCGGATGTCCGGGGCTCGGGCCGGATGTCCGGGCTGAAGTGGCCAAACTTCGGGTGCCTTCTGTTGTCGATGCCGGATGTCCGGGCTTTGGCGAGGCGCCGGATGTCCGGGGGGGCGCCGGATGTCCGGCCGCTGATGGTACTTGGCGGCTGGGCGGCTGCTGTGGGTGAGGTTCCAGGGGCCGGATGTCCGGGGTCCTGGCCGGATGTCCGGGTCCTGGGAGCTGTCTCCGTCTTCTTCTTCCATCGTCGCTTCCATGCTTCTCTCGCGGATGGTGTAGTTGTTCCTTGGCGCTTGCACTCCTCCTCGTCGTCCGTAGTGTTCCGACAATACCTATGCATGCACACGAGTGGAGTGTCAAGTAGTATACCATCCTCGAAGGTGTCAAGTGAGCACGTGTAAAGGAGATGATTCACCTTTGTGTATATGAAGTAGATGTCGCACGTGTCACTTGCCAAACGAACTCTTGACATGGTGATGTCCATAGGATGCTCCGCATCAACTCACATTATGGTTCAAGGGATAGTCGTGGATCACTCTGCAGATGACACTGATTCTGACGAAGCGCCTGCACCACCGAAGCCTAAGAAGCTGAAGAAACCCAAGGCTTCGAAGCCTTCCACTGCTCCAAGTGCTTCGCGAGCAAAGCCTCTGGCCACTGCTCCTCCTGCACCTAGTGTGCATTCTGAAGATCTCTCACGCATCTCCAAGTCCGAGAAGGAGAAGAAGAAGCCCATGCACACTCCTGGTCCAGCACTGACCCCTGCTGCTATTCTAAGAAATGAGAACGACGCCATTGATCTGTCGAGTGACGACGATCTAGATGATGATGCTCTTGAGCTGCTGATAAAGAGCAAGCAAGAGGCGGAAATCTTCAATGATTTGCCTCTCTTTGACGTGGAAGTGTTGAACAATTTCATTGATGAGTGGTTTGACACCCCCATCTCAGTTTTGATGATCTGCAACTCCCCATTGGCCTCAGCGTCTCCTTCCATGGAGCCATTGCTCCTGAGCTGGCTCTTGCTCAGAAAATCATTGAACTGAAGCACAAAATTGACTATGAGAAGGCTCAGTTCAAGAAGCATATGGCCCAGCTCAGTGTGACAGACGTCCAAAATTTCAAGACAATGATGCATGAGCTCAAGGAAGCGTTTCACAAGAAACGTGATGAAGCCAAAGGTTCTTGTGAGCGCATGAAGCACTTGGCTGCCAAATGTGTTCAAGCCTACAACGAAGCTGAGAAGCGCAAGGCACTTGGGCGTCCTGGCATCGACCCCAAGATGGCTGCCAAGAAAAAGAAGCCAACGGTGGCCCCAGCTGAAGCACCCAGGCGGGACGAACCTCGCATTGTCTTCCCCGCCAGTATGACAGGCGTGAAGCCTAAGGTCCCCACAGTGGCTTCGGAGCTTAAGAAAACAAGGGCAGCTGAAGCCAAAGCCAGAAAGCGCAAGACCAAGAACACCACTGACGAGGCTCCACCTGCCAAGAAACGTAAAACCAAGAAGAAAGATCGGGCAGCTTCCACAGAGCCCCTTGTCGTCGAGCCAATTTCTGTTGCTCATCCTGCCTCTGCACAACAAGAGCGTCATTTGATAGTTCATGAGCCTGCTTCCCCAGAGGCTCCTGAAGCTGAAGACATTCCAGCTGTCAACCCTAACGCAGCTGAAGACATTGGTCCCCAAGACAATGTAGAAGATGATGAAGTCCTTCCTCAGATCGAGCACAATGTGGTATCATCGCCTGTTCTCACGAACAGCGAACTCATCAGCATTGGTCGTCCTTTGACACCAATCACTCAAGATGATTCATGGGCTGATCACCCTCAAGACTCCCCCCGTCAAGCAGAAACACCAACTACTCCGCCAACTCAAGTCACCACTCCGGTGCTTGAAGATGATGACTTTAAGGCCCAACCTACTCCATCTCCACAAGCGTCGCCAGCATTCCGCAGGCTTCGCAAAGGTCCAAGGCCACAAGTCACACTTTCGAGTGTTCCGGAAGGAGAAGAGCACCATTCTGTGTCACGCCAAGTTTTTCCTGAGGCCTCTCCTACTGCGAACATCTCCGAGTCTGAAGCCAAAGCGGCTGAAGACATTCCGGCTGCATCAGCCGATGAACAAGAAGAGCCCAGAGATGAAGAAGAACGTGCTGCTACACCCCCAACCAACCCTGAAGTTGTTCTCGAGGAGAACGTGTCCGACCCTCCAGCTACTCGAGTGGAGGTTGATAACATTGGGGCGACCACCAACACCCATACTGAAGCCAATGACGTTGTCATGGCTGAAGCTACTATGGCGCCTGAAGTTAATGTGGTGCCAGAAGTGATTGCACCTGAAGCCACTGCTGCTCCTGATGCAAATCTACAGCCTGAAGTCAATACCACTGCCACTGCCACTGCTCCTGTACCGCCTCCACGGCTACACACCATCGAGCAAGCATATGATCATGGTCAGCTGGTTACTGTCAGATGGCCCATTCTCGTTCCTCCACTTGCTGCTGGTCCGCAATTTGACTATCATATCGAGCACAGGCCTCAGGTCCAGAAGCCGAAGCCAAGGTTGCCCAGGTTTCCAGGTACAGCAACTTCACCAGGGTCGTTCAATGCAAATGGCTTCATTGCGCACAACACTTTCTTTGATAGTGCCAAGAACCCCTATTCCAAGCCAAGGATTTCATCTAATCGGTTCTGGAGCTATCAGCAGCGCAGTTACTACTCTTGTGTTCTGTATGACCAAGGGCGCATCTTTCCACATATGCGTCTAGATTGTGAAGCCATTGCTGGACTGCCCTGCCTTGAAGAAGCCCTTGACTGCTTCCGTGATGCTAGTCTTCTAAACTTTGTCACAGATAAGGAGCATTGGAATGAAGAGCTTCTGCTACAATTTTATTCTACCCTTCACATTCGCGGCTACAACAGGGATCTGAAGACTTGGGTTGTAGCGACCAGACCTCAAACAGTCTAGTCTCTGTGCATCAGTGTCATCCCTGGATCGGTAATGCTGACACGCACAGTACTTTGAAGGATTTATAACAGAGTAGCAATCACACACTTATTACAATGAATAGTTCAAGAGAACTCAATACAATAAATATGGCTTAAGGCCATCTAAAACACGATAACAGCGGAAGGCTTGGAAGATAAAGTGAGTCCATCAACTCCAACGGCATCACTGAGTATAAGACCACGACCTAAGGCTCCTTACTGTCCTCTGAAAAGTCTGCAACATGATACGTTGCAGCCCGAAAACGGGTCAGCACATGGAATATGCTGGAAAAGTAACACATAGAGAGTAATGAACAGAATAATGCTATCACTACATGCATATTTGGCTGGTGGAAAGCTCTATGGTTACAGTTTTGCGAAAAGCCAATTTTTCCCTACCACAAAGGAATAAGTTTTATTTAACTATCATGGTGGTTGTTAAACATTGAGAAGGTACCTCCAACTCAATCCCAATTAAGAACGTGATTAACCCAATCAAATTAAATTAAGTAACATGATGATGAGATTCACATGATAATCCAAGAACTAGATACTCAGGATGTCCATAACCTGGGACACGACTAATCATGATTAGTTTGTACACTCTGCAGAGGTTTGTGCACTTTTCCCCACAAGACTCGATCGCCTCCGCTTGATTTCTCGCACTACATGGTGTTTGAGAAACGGATGACCGAGACACAGTCTTTCAGAAACACTACTCTTTACTCCGGGTGGACAGTTACACCTACTTTCCCCTACATCTGCTAGCCCACCTCTTCAAGAGGTCATGTAACCCACTCAACAATGCTAGAGCCCATAATAGCTTGTGGCTGCACACGGAAGTTTCTAGCATGAATAATCTCATGATCCCTTTGAGTCTGGGTGGCGGTCCATAGGATGATCACACGGGTACTCCGGGATATCCAAAAATACAGGCAACACTGGTTTCTCCAGGTGCCTCAATCCACCCAGATGTAAATTAAAGTAACCACCATAAGTTGAACCATAAATTAATAATCTCACATCTGTCATGAAGAATTCACTCAAACCCAATCCAAGTCTATGAGCATAGCATAGCAATATAAGAAAACGTAGAAGTAACTCCCAAAGGTTTGATAGTAAACAGGACAATAGGTACTACCTCATCTACTTTCCAAAACCCACATATTAATCAGATCCTAATCATGCAACTGTTTGAGGATTGATCTAATGCAATAAAACTGGGTGATGAAAAGTATGATCAAAGTGTTACTTGCCATGCTGATGATCCGTGAAACCTAGAGACTCGTAGTAGCACGCTTCGCACTCCGGGTACTCTATCGCAAACAAACAATACATACATAAGCAATCAAGCAAGGGTGCACGAAATAAAACTCAAAATAAGAGATCTAACCAGAAAGTTCAACTTAAGAACTCCGGTTTGCAAAAAGAATCAATTCAAACGAAGCAACGAAGGTCAAACGGCGAAAGAAACAAGCTTCGTTTACTAATCTGGATCTAAGTCGAATTTTACAGTAGCAAAAACTTGTCTGAGTTGGTTAAACGGAAAGAGAATTTCGAGACGAAACTCTAGGCGCTTGAATCACCTGAGTCCGATAAACGAGCGAAAAGTTATACTAAAATGAAAAACAGATCGGAAATCGCGATCAGGAATAATCGCGGAAAATCCGAGAAAAAGAAAAACTGACGAACAGGCTAACGATCGAACGTTCGCTGTCTGTAAAAAAACGAAAACCGTTCGTTAAAACGAACGAACGGGCGAGAGGACGAACGTTCGCTGTCTGTAAAAATAAACCGATCTAATATAAAAAACGCATCTCGATTTCGAAATAAAACCGAACGGTTTTTCGAGAAAAACCGGTGGCTACCTCGGTTCGCGTGACGGCGGCGGCGGCGAGCCGCTCCGGCGGGTGGCGGCGTCGGGCGAGAGGCGGCGGCGGACAGCGACGGGGCTCCGGCGGGTGGCGGGTCGGGCGGCGGGGCGACGCGGGCGGCGGGCGGCACGGGACGGCGTCGGCGGCGTGGGTTTCGGGGCGGCGGCGACTTGGGCTGAGGCGGGGTCGGGCCGCGGCTTTAAAGGCCGGCCGGGCTGAGGTGTCCGGGTCAGACACGGCCCGTAAGGCGGTTGACTTTTAAAAAATAATAATAATTCGTACGTGCAGAAAAGTAAGAAAATAAATACTAAACGAACTCCAAAAATCCCGAAATAAATTTTCCCCGTCCTCTAAAAATAAGCTGGACAAGATGAACATTTATTTGGGCCTAAAATGCAATTTTGAAAAACGCGTATTTTTCCTAATTCGAATAAAATCAAATAAAATCCAAATAAAATCAAATATTTGTTTTTAATATTTTTCCTCCAATATTTCATTATTTGTGGAGAAGTCATTTTATCCCCTCTCATAATTTAGATATGAAATATTTTCGGAGAGAAAAATAATTAAAATAAATGATCCTATTTTCAAAATTTGAGAAAACCCAAATATGAAAATAACGAAATCCCCAACTCTCTCCGTGGGTCCTTGAGTTGCGTGAAATTTCTAGGATCGCAAATCAAAGTGCAATAAAATATGATATGCATGATGATCTAATGTATAACATTGCAAATTGAAAATTTGGGATGTTATAAACCTACCCCCCTTAAGATGAATCTCGCCCTCGAGATTCGGGTTGGCTAGAAAATAGGTGAGAGTGGTCCTTCCGTAGATCTTCCTCTCGCTCCCAGGTGGCTTCATCTTCGGTATGGTGACTCCACTGAACTTTGCAAAACTTGATACCTTGCTGCGGGTGACTCGGCTGGCATACTCAAGAATCTTAATTGGTTTCTCCTCATAGGTCAAGTCACTATCCAGCTGAATCGCTTCCAATGGCACTGTATCTCTCAGTGGTGTCTCAGCCATCTCTGCGTGGCACTTCTTCAGCTGAGAAACATGGAACACATCGTGAACTCCCGACAATCCTTCGGGCAATTCCAACTTGTAAGCAACTTCCCCCATACGCTCCAAAACTTTGTATGGTCCTACAAAACGTGGCGCTAACTTTCCCTTAACTCCAAAGCGCTTTACTCCTCGAAGTGGTGATACTCGAAGATAAACTCTGTCTCCGACTTCGTAAACTGTCTCCTTGCGTTTAGAATCCGCATAACTCTTCTGCCTGGACTGGGCTACCTTGAGCCTATCGCGAATCAACTTCACTTTCTGTTCAGACTCTTTAATCAAATCTGGTCCAAACAACTGGCGGTCTCCAACTTCGTCCCACAACAACGGTGTCCTGCACCTCCTTCCGTACAGAGCTTCGAAAGGGGCCATCTTCAAACTGGATTGATAACTATTGTTGTAAGAGAACTCTGCATATGGCAAATTGTCGTCCCAACTAGATCCATAATCTAGCGCACAAGCTCTCAGCATGTCCTCCAAAATCTGATTGACTCTCTCGGTCTGTCTGTCTGTCTATGGATGAAAGGCTGTACTGAACTCTAGCCTGGTACCCAAAGTCTCGTGCAACTGATTCCAAAACTTTGAAGTAAACTGGGTTCCTCTATCTGATACAATGGTCCTCGGAACTCCATGCAGACATACGATCCTGGTCATGTATATCTTTGCCAACTTAGCACTTGTATAAGTGATCTTTACTGGGATGAAATGAGCTACCTTCGTCAAACGATCGACTACAACCCATATCGAGTCATAGCCTGAACGAGTCCTGGGCAATCCTGTGATAAAATCCATGCCTAGCTTATCCCACTTCCATTCGGGTATCGGCAATGGTTGTAGCAATCCTGCTGGCTTCTGATGCTCTGCCTTTACTCTCTGACATACATCACAAACTGCTACATACTCCGCAATATCTTTCTTCATTCCGGTCCACCAGAAAGTATCCTTCAAATCCAAATACATCTTGGTATTTCCTGGGTGAATCGAATATGGTGAATCATGGGCCTCTTGCAGAATCAACTTCCTGATCTCCGGATCATTGGGCACATAAACGCGGTCCTCAAACCATAAGGTATCGTGTTCATCCTCACGAAATCCCTTGGCTTTTCCTTTACTCATCCTTTCCTTTATCTCAGCAATTTCCTTGTCTGTTTTCTAAGCTTCTCTGATCTTATCCATCAAAGTAGACTGAATCTCCAATGCTGCTACAAAACCTCTTGGAACTATTTCCAAACATAGTTCACGAAGATCCTATGCTAACTTCTTGGGTAACTCTCCGGTCATGAGCGTGTTGACATGGCTCTTGCGGCTCAACGCATCGGCTACTACGTTAGCCTTCCCTAGGTGATAATGCAATCTCATATCATAATCCTTAATGAGCTCCAACCATCTCCTTTGCCTGAGATTCAACTCCTTCTGCGTGAAAATGTACTTCAAACTCTTGTGATCCGTGTACACCTCACAATGGTTTCCCATGAGAAAATGTCTCCATGTCTTCAACGCATGCACTACGGCTGCTAACTCCAAATCATGTGTAGCATAATTCAACTCATGGGGTTTAAGCTATCGTGAGGCATATGAAACAACTCTTCCCTCCTGCATTAGCACTGCTCCAAGTCCTCGACGAGAAGCGTCGCTATATACTTCATAATCCTTGCGTTGATCTGGCAGAATCAACACTTGCCCTGTATCCAAACGTTTCTTCAATTCCTGGAAACTAGCCTCACATTCCTCAGTCCAAATGAATTTGGTGTCCTTCTTCAACAACTCCGTCATAGGCTTTGCAATCTTCGAGAAATTCTCGATGAATCTTCGGTAATATCCTGCGAGTCCAAGAAAACTCCAGATTTCTCCAACTGTCGTGGGTGCGTCCCAACTTGTCACAGTGTTAACCTTGGTGGGATCTACTGCTATTCCTTCTCCGGATATAACATGTCCAAGGAATCCAACTTCCTTTAAGCAAAACTCGCACTTGCTGAACTTGGCATATAACTGATGTTCTCTGAGCTTTCCAAGTACCAAACGCAAATGCTCCTTATGCTCTTCTTCATTCTTCGAATAGACCAGAATACCATCAATGAACACTACGACGAACTTATCCAAAAACTCCATAAACACTTTGTTCATCATGTTCATGAAATAGGCAGGTGCGTTAGTCAGGCCAAATGACATAACGGTGTACTCATATAGCCCATACCTTGTGGTAAAAGCTGTCTTGGGTATATCCTGCTCTCGAATCTTCAACTGGTGGTATCCTGATCGCAAATCAATCTTGGAAAATACTTTAGCTCCTTGTAGTCGGTCAAACAGATCATTGATCATCGGCAGTGGGTACTTGTTCTTGATTGTTACTTCATTCAATCCACGATAATCAACAACCATCCTCAACGATCCATCTTTCTTCTCCACTAGAAGTACGGGTGATCCCCAAGGTGACGAACTTGGGCGAATATATCCTTTATCCAGTAACTCCTTAATCTGCTTCTTAATTTCTTCCAATAGCGGGCATCCTGTACGGTCTCTTAGATATTGGCCCAGTGCCTGGCAAAAGCTCAATCAAAAACTCGATGTCTCTATCCGGTGGCATGCCTGGCAACTCCTCTGGAAATACGTCAGGGAATTCATTCACCACTGGTACTTCCTCCTGTACAACTCCTGATAAGGAATTCACTTGAGCCCTCTTCGGCACATGTCGGGATACATACTTAATCCTTCTTCCTTCTGGGGTAGTAAGCAAAATCGTCTTACTGGCGCAATCGATTCCTCCATACATCGATAGCCAATCCATTCCCAAAATCACATCCAAACCTTGTGACTCCAAAACTATTAGGTCTGAGGGGAAAACATGCCTACCTATGGCCAATGGCAACTGAAGACATCCTTGGCTTGCCATATACTCTGCTCCTGGCGAGGTTACTAACATAGGTGTTCTAAGAACTTTGGTGGGCAACTTAAACTTATCCACAAATCCCCTTGATATGTATGAATGTGATGCACCAGTATCAAAAAGAACGATTGCAGTAAATGACTTAACCAAGAACTTACCTATTACTGCATCAGACTGTGCTTCAACCTCCACATTAACGTGGTTCACCTGTCCCCTGTTGAAAGGGTTCGGCTTCTTCCCCGAGCTTCCATTGCCATTTCCATTCTTTGCATCTGGACAATTAGTGGCATAATGTCCAGTCTTCTGGCACTTGAAACAGGTAACGTGGCTTAGATCCCTCTTGGCTGGGGTTGATGGGTTGGTACGGTTCTGTCCGTTGCTTCCTCCGTTCCCATTGCCATTCTTGGGGCCACTATGATTGTGCGAACTTCCTCCATTGTGATTGTGACCTCCATGGTTATGCTGAAGGTGTCCTCCCGGGTTCGGGGTAAAACGAGGCTTCTGGTGAGCTCCTGTACTGTACTTTCCTTGTCCATACTTCCTCTTACGACTCTCAATCTGCTGCTGCTTCCCTTCAATCATGAGAGCTCTATCTACCAACTCCTGGTAGTTGTTAAAAGTTGCCACCATCAACTGCATGCTCAGCTCATCATTCAGTCCTTCCAGAAACTTCTCCTGCTTAGCTGCATCCGTAGCAACGTCATCTGGGGCATAACGTGCTAACTTACTAAAATCATCCACGTACTGGCCAACGGTACGTCCTCCTTGGCGTAAGTTGCGAAACTCACGCTTCTTCATGGCCATAGCTCCTACTGAAACATGGGCAGTACGGATGATAGAGGCAAAGGTGTCCCGTCTTTCGATGAGATGATGGATATCGCTTTGGTGGAAGTCGACTTTGACGATCCGACTACGAACGTGCGAGGACGTCGCGCCTTAGCAATCGCTAAACCAACTCCGAGAGGTTATCGACCACGCCGGAGCACGATCAACCTGACCACGAGGGTCTGTTTCCTGCGAGCAAACGAAGAACAAGCAAGAAACTGAGATTGCAATCTGGATATTGCAAATATAAGATGAAAGCTTTATTGATCAAGGTGGAGTTCTGTGACGCCTTTGTCTGGTCGCTGAACACAAACGAAGTACGCGAAGTTGCAGCTATGGCGAACTTTTAATCTAAACAAAACCCAAAGTCTAAACGATGCCCTAAGGGCTGTATATATGGAGGAAGAGGGGGGAATTTCGTGGCCCTTGAGGAAGGGGTCCGAAACCAACCCTATCTCTTGTTTCCCCACACATACGGACTCTAAAAACAGCCTATACTTATGTATTTCGAAATTACATGGGCCTGGCCCAATAATAAGGTGACGCAGCACCTAGAATAGCCTCTGGACGAAAGTTATGAAGTAGCATCTTGTATATTTCGTCCAAGGCTTCATGCACGCATTATGGTGGCTTCAACGTCCTGAAATCATCACTTGTAACTCCGTTCTTGTTCCCCATGCGCATGCCATCATCTCCATGCTTGTTCTTGCTCCAATGTTCATCCTTCTCAAAGCTAGGCCCTTCATTTGTAAGCAAAACAAATGTATCCAATTTAGGCAGCATCATATTCTCATGAACATTAGAATCATTACCAAGAAACGAAAGTACCGGGTAATTTAATTGGCGTGCGCGAGCTCTAGTAATTGGTCCAGTATGTATAACAGCAGGGGCTGTAGGTGTAACAATGGTATTGATGTCCTCATCAACGGAAAGCTTGCTGAAACTGGTCCCATGTGACAGTGTCAATGGGGTGAGTGGCTGTGTAATTCTCCCACCATGATGTTGCGGGTCCATCAAGCTGATGTGCGGCAAAACGCACTCTCTCCGCATCTGTGCATCCTGCAGTGGTCATCTCCCTTCCAACCTTGCGGAGCCAATCATCTGCCACAATCGGCTCGGTGCTACTGGAAAACACCGGCGGATTCAGCCTAAGAGATCGGGCTAAGTGATCAACAGGTGGTGGGTTGTTGTTGTTGCCTTGGTTTTGAACTAGCACTTGCATCAGGGCATTCTGCTGCTGAATCAACTGAGTGATCTCCGGTGGGAAAACAAATCCGGTGTCGCGTCTCAGAGGCATCTGATGGTTTAGAAAAGATGAGAAAATAGAATAGAATGAGGTCTAGTGGGAAAACACTACCCATATGCACATGAGACAAACACAATCATATCACTCCAATCAATTCAAACAAGGCATACAATCGATCTAACTATCGTTACAAAGTGCTTGGACTATAATATATACATGGTGGAATACTACAACTAATTTGGTGGTCTACTAGAAAAATTGCTCAGTCGAAGACTCCATGATATCTGCTCTGGCTTCATCCTCCAAATCATCCTCAATGGGTTCCGAGTCGGTGTCGTCAATGATGATGTAATTCTCCGGGCAAGTAGAATCGTCATCATCTCGTCCTGGTGCTGGGTCTCCCATGAAAACTCCTAGCTTCTTTGTCAGGTCGTCATTCTTCTCCACTAGTGCGACGATTTCCTCCATATAATCCTCGTGTGTAGCCTTGAGTTCTTCCTCCAGTTCCATGATCCTAGTCTTTGCCTTCTTCAGTTCTATCATGTCTGCGCACATCTGGTTCTCCTGGCGACGAATGTGCTGGTTTAACTCCTGGATGAAAGCTGCAATAGATCTATCCTTCCTGGTACTGATCATCTCCCATTGCTCGTCTCGGCGCCCACAAATCTGATAGATAGTATCCTTGAGATCATTGTGGTACACTTCTCCAATGCGTCCCATGGTGATGTGGGCTGCCATGCTCTTTCCTAGACTCCAGGTTGGTGCATCAAAGGAAAACTCTATGGGCTCAGTGATTGGCGTGAACGTCCTTCCTGGAACTTGAACTTGAATCATCCAGTGCTCCTCTTCTGGTAGTGTGGCGTTGTAGGTTCCGGTGAAGCTTGGTATTCCGATGTTCAGGTACTTAGTAACTTCCTTCAAGTGTCGTCCAAAAGGTGTATCCTCATCTGGTTCCGCGAACTTGTTCCTTGCATCTGCCATCCTAAAAGAGTGGAAGAAAGGAGAGGACTCAGAAATGAGAAGAGAGTAGTGATCTAGGGCTTTAGCTTAGTGGTCGTGTCCTACAGTCAGTGTGTGCTCTGATACCATCTCTGTAGCGACCAGACCTCAAACAGTCTAGTCTCTGTGCATCAGTGTCATCCTGGATCGGTAATGCTGACACGCACAGTACTTTGAAGGATTTATAATAGAGTAGCAATCACACACTTATTACATCGAATAGTTCAAGAGAACTCAATACAATAAATATGGCTTAAGGCCATCTAAAATATGATAACAGCGGAAGGCTTGGAAGATAAAGTGAGTCCATCAACTCCAACGGCATCACTGAGTATAAGACCACGACCTAAGGCTCCTTACTCGTCGTCTGAAAAGTCTGCAACATGATACGTTGCAGCCTGAAAACGGGTCAGCACATGGAATATGCTGGCAAAGTAACACATAGAGAGTAATGAACAGAATAATGCTATCACTACATGCATATTTGGCTGGTGGAAAGCTCTATGGTTACAGTTTTGCGAAAAGCCAATTTTTCCCTACCACAAAGGAATAAGTTTTATTTAACTATCATGGTGGTTGTTAAACATTGAGAAGGTACCTCCAACTCAATCCCAATTAAGAACGTGATTAACCCAATCAAATTAAATTAAGTAACATGATGATGAGATTCACATGATAATCCAAGAACTAGATACACAAGATGTCCATAACCGGGGACACGGCTAATCATGATTAGTTTGTACACTCTGCAGAGGTTTGTGCACTTTTCCCCATAAGACTCGATCGCCTCCGCTTGATTTCTCGCACTACATGGTGTTTGAGAAACGGATGACCGAGACACAGTCTTTCAGAAACACTACTCTTTACTCCGGGTGGACAGTTACACCTACTTTCCCCTACATCTGCTAGCCCACCTCTTCAAGAGGTCATGTAACCTACTCAACTATGCTAGAGCCCATAATAGCTTGTGGCTGCACACGGAAGTTTCTAGCATGAATAATCTCATGATCCCTTTGAGTCTGGGTGGCGGTCCATAGGATGATCACACGGGTACTCCGGGATATCCAAAAATACAGGCAACACTGGTTTCTCCAGGTGCCTCAATCCACCCAGATGTAAATTAAAGTAGCCACCTTAAGTTGAACCATAAATTAATAATCTCACATCTGTCATGAAGAAATCACTCAAACCCAATCCACATCTACGAGCATAGCATAGCAATATAAGCAAACGTAGAAGTAACTCCCAAAGGTTTGATAGTAAACAGGACAATAAGTACTACCTCATCTACTTCCCAAAACCCACATATTAATCAGATCCTAATCATGCAACTGTTTGAGGATTGATCTAATGCAATAAAACTGGGTGATGAACAGTATGATCAAAGTGTTACTTGCCTTGCTGATGATCCTTGAAACCTAGAGACTCGTAGTAGCACGCTTCGCATCTGGGTACTCTATCGCAAACAAACAATACATACATAAGCAATCAAGCAAGGGTGCACGAAATATAACTCAAAATAAGAGATCTAACTAGAAAGTTCAACTTAAGAACTCCGGTTTGCAAACAGAATCAATTCAAACGAAGCAACGAAGGTCAAACGGCGAAAGAAACAAGCTTCGTTTACTAATCTGGATCTAAGTCCAATTTTACAGTAGCAAAAACTTGTTTGAATTGGTTAAACGGAAAGAGAATTTCGAGACAAAACTCTAGGCGCTTGAATCGCCTGATTCCGATTAACGAGCGAAAAGTTATACTAAAACGAAAAACAGATCGGAAATCGCGATCAGGAATAATCGCGGAAAATCCGAGAAAAAGAAAAACTGACGAACAGGCTAACGATCGAACGTTCGCTGTCTGTAAAAAAAATGAAAACCGTTCGTTAAAACGAACGAACGAACGGGCGTTCGCTATTTAACTAAACCGGGGAAAAAATAAACCAATCTAATATAAAAAAACGCATCTCGGTTTCGAAATAAAACCGAACGGTTTTTCGAGAAAAACCGGCGGCTACCTCGGTTCGCGTGACGGCGGCGGCGGCGAGCGGCTCCGGCGGGTGGCAGCGTCGGGCGAGAGGCGGCGGGGCTCCGGCGGGTGGCGGGTCGGGTAGCGGGCGGCGGCGGCGGCGCGGGTTTTGGGGCGGCGGCGACTTGGGCTGAGGCGGGGCTCAGCCCGCGGCTTTAAAGGCCGACCGGGCTGAGGTGTCCGGGTCGGACACGGCCCGTAAGGCGGTTGACTTTAAAAAAAAATCGGACGTGCAGAAAAAGTAAGAAAAGAAATACTAAACGGACACCAAAAATCCCGAAATAAATTTTCCCCGTCCTCTAAAGCGAAGCCAGACAAGATGAACATTTATTTGGGCCTAAAATGCAATTTTGAAATACGCGTATTTTTTCTAATTCGAATAAAATCAAATAAAATCAAATATTTTTTTTAATATTTTTCCTCCAATTTTTCATTATTTGTGGAGAAGTTATTTTATCCCCTGTCATATATTTTGATATGAAATATTTTCAGAGAGAAAAATAATTAAAACAAATGATCCTATTTTCAAAATTTGAGAAAACCCAAATATGAAAATAACGAAATCCCCAACTCTCTCCGTGGGTCCTTGAGTTGCATGAAATTTCTAGGATCGCAAATCAAAATGCAATAAAATATGATATGCATGATGATCTAATGTATAACATTCCAAATTGAAAATTTGGGATGTTACATGGGTCCTTGAGTGGATGACAGGCAATGTCCATCATGAAGCCAAAGCTCTTGATATCATTGAGCTAACTGGCCTGCCCACTCTAGGTGAACTCTTCGAGCCTGGTTGTCAGCTTCACCGCAATGCATCGGAGAGCATCTTTTAGAAGCCAGAGCCCAACATGAGCCAAATGCTAAGCATGATGAAGCCTCTGCCACGCGACGCTGAATACCCAAGAGAATTCTTTGTTGAAGACCTAGAGTTTCTGCCCCAAACCATCAATCATATCATAAGGCGAACTCTATGGCCATCAAGGGACATTCTTCTGCAGCGAAGCTTGAAGGAGCGATGAAGACGTTGGTCTTTTATATCTTCGATGGCATCTTCAATGCTCAAGACTTCTTTATTAGGCAATTGGCTGCATCCGGCTCTGATCTCTTTGGTCTGAAGTTCTACGCTCCATGGGTTATGCGCCTTATCAAGCTTCATTCAGTTGTCAACTATCAGCCTTCTGCTCGCAACCATCTGATCTTTTTGCCAGATGTTGATATGTCAGTTGAAGCCATATACCCAGAGCCTGCCAAGGAGCCTGTTTATCTTCACAATGCTGATCACCAAAGCTTCACACAGCCCATTGAAGGAGTCCAAGCTATCACTCGTGTTTATCCTTTGGCTGGCAATACACGTGCACCTCACCGTGCCCAAACTGAAGCTACTGAAAGCACTATTGTTCAACGGCCTCGAAAGCGATCTCGTGCTCTCAATGACTGAGAGCTTCTCGTCGCCCTGCATCAGAAACAGGATAAGCATCACTACTGGCTGAAGCGGCAGATGCAAAGCCTCTTGGTGGACATCAATCGCATTCGCAGCCTTGCCACCAAGAATGCATTTGTCACTCATGAAACATGTCGGAGGTCTTGGAAGAGTTTGACTTTGCTCAGTGCTGAAGCAGATCTTCAAGACGATGGCTTCACTGAAAGATTCAAGTTTGACTCCACTCCTCCAAGGAATGTTGTCTTGCGTCGGACTCCCTCTCTTGAAGACTCTGACTATTCCTCCTCAGCTGCAACGGTGAATGCCCGAGTCATTGATGACCAATATGATGCTACTTCACCACCTCCAACTTCAGCGCGTGTCGACAATGCACCAAGTTCTTCTGCACCGCCAAACGCCAACGACGACCCTGCAGCTTCTCCTACTCTTTCTGGGAATGAGTAGAGGCTCTATGTCTTCAAACCTTTTTGGTCCTTACTGACAAAAGGGGGAGAAGCATATGAGTTGATAGTCTTCAAGCGGGTCCATATGGGCGGTTGCTTTATATTTTGCCTAGTGTTTACAACTCTCGCTTTTGATACATTTGGTTCTTTTGAGTTGTAACACTTAAACTTGATGGTCGTCTGCTACTTGTTTGCTATTCTATGATGCGATGATAAATCCCGCATGAAGTCATATTGCAGACGTCCATTTTTTATTTTGCATGTCATTATCTTCGTTATATCAAATCATGCATGATGAATTGTCTTCATAAGTTGAAGAGGATCTCCACAAGTACAACCTGCCATGTGCATTTGCATTCCAAAAGCAAATTACTTATATGCACATCTTCAGGGGGAGCCTGTTGCTACTTATGAAGACAATACCTTAATCCTTTACAATCTCACATACTTTTATCCCCATTGAACACTTCAACCAGTTTGTCATCAATCACCAAAAAGGGGGAGATTGTAAGTGCATCTAGTGCCACCCCTAGTTGGTTTTGGAGTATTGACGATGAATCTGGTTGAGGGACTAATGTGTATGTGAGAATTGCAGGATAACACAGGTAGTCCCTCATTGATTCGGTTTACCTACCGGAGATGACCCCTAAAAATGTATGAAGACATTGAAGACAATGGTGGTATGTGAAGATATTCACATTGAAGACTATGACAAGAGAAGACATCGCGTGAAGACTATGGAGCACGAAGACTTAGTTGTTTCGTTGTTTCCTTTTCTTCTTTGTTGAGTCATAGGAACCACCGTACTGTTAAGTGCGGTCCCAGTGAACAAAGTCAGAGTGACTGAAGTGATGCTCAACCAAATCTTATGTCTTCAAGTGAAGACAATGAGAGCAAATCTTATCCAGAGTGGGATGAGTCAGCCTTACTTGTAGCCCAAGTCATGCTGCCACATGTGTTTGAAATCTGACCATTAGAACACGTGTTAGTTCCTTAGTGACCCAGGGTCATTTCGGACAAATCAGGTCGGGTTGCCTAGTGGCTATAAATAGCCCACCCCCTACACCATAAAGTGGTGGCTGCTCAGAGTTAGTGCACGGCTTTTGTCGTTTGAGAGCAACCCACCTCTGAAGCTTTTGAGAGAGAGAAATCCTTGCAAGGACAAAGCCCAAACACCCAGAGCCAAAGAGTGTTAGGCATCACTGATGTCTTTCTGTCCGCGTGACTTGAAGACTTGTTACACTTGAGGAGTGTGAATCCTCCAGCCGGTTAGGCGTCGCGTTCTGAGCATCCAAGAGTCATTGTGGATCGCCGGTGAACGAAGTCTGTGAAGGTTTGGAAGTCTACCTTGAAGACTTACCAGAGTGATTGGGCGAGGACTGGGTGTCCTTAGCTCAAGGGGAATAAGGTGAAGACACGGTCTTCTGAGTTAAATCTCAGCCTCCCTAACCAGACGTACAGTTGTCACAGCAACTGGAACTGGTCCAACAAATCCTTGTCCTCATCAAGTGACTGGTTCTATCCTCTCCCTCTCTTTATTTACAGTTTGTCTTCGTGAAGTCATTGCCTGCCTGTGTTACCTGTTTGACTTCACTGTGTGACTTCTATTGTTGATTGGCTTCATACTATATTCCATCCTGATCTTTACTACCTAGTTGCTATTAGTCTTCGTGCTTTTACTTCATTGAATACTTGACTATGGCTTGCCTAGTGTAGTCTACCTTCCGCTGCATGTTAATAGGTTCATTTCTATTGTTTGTCTTCGAAACTCCGATGTTCTAAAGACGTTCATAAAAATCACCTATTCACCCCCCTCTAGTCCATAACTAGCACTTTCAAGTCCCACCCTATGTCACCACAAAATAAATTTGGAGAAAGACGCCAAACCAGTTATTGATCACCAACGACGGCTAAATCCTAAGATGAAAGAAGTGGTAAGAAAGGAAATATTAAAGCTCCTTGAGGCAGGTATAATTTATCCCGTTGCTGATAGTCAGTGGGTAAGTCCTGTCCATTGTGTCCCTAAGAAGGGAGGTATTACTGTTCCTAATGATTAAGATGAATTGATCCCGCAAAGAATTATAACAGGTTATAGGATGGTAATTGATTTTCACAAATTAAATAAAGCTACTAAAAAAGATCATTACCCTTTGCCTTTTATTGATCAAATGCTATAAAGATTATCCAAACATACACATTTTTGCTTTCTAGATGGTTACTCTGGTTTCTCTCAAATACCTGTGTCAGCTGAGGATCAAGAAAAGACCACTTTTACTTGCCCTTTCAGTACTTTTGCTTATAGACGTATGCCTTTTGGTTTATGTAATGCACCTGCTACCTTTCAAAGATGCATGATGGCTATATTCTCTGACTTTTGTGAAAAAAATTGTGAGGTTTTCATGGATGATTTCTCTGTTTATGGATCCTCTTTTGATGATTGCTTGAGCAACCTTGATCGAGTTTTGCAGAGATGTGAAGAAACTAATCTTGTCTTGAATTGGGAGAAATGCCACTTTATGGTTAATGAAGGCATTGTCTTGGGGCATAAAATTTCTGAAAGAGGCATTGAAGTTGATAAAGCTAAAGTTGATGCTATTGAAGAGATGCCGTGTCCTAAGGACATCAAAGGTATAAGAAGTTTTCTGGGTCATGCCGGTTTTTATAGGAGGTTCATTAAGGACTTCTCAAAAATTTCTCGGCCTCTGACTAATCTATTACAAAAAGATATTCCTTTTGTCTTTGATGATGATTGTGTAGAGGCATTTGAAATACTTAAGAAAGCTTTGATTTCTGCACCTATTGTTCAGCCACCTGATTGGAATTTACCTTTTGAAATTATGTGTGATGCTAGTGATTATGCTATAGGTGCTGTTCTAGGGCAAAGATTTGATAAGAAATTAAATGTTATTCAATATGCTAGTAAAACTCTAGACAATGCCCAGAGAAATTATGCTACTACTGAAAAACAATTTTTAGCAGTTGTTTTTGCTTGTGATAAGTTCAGACCTTATATTGTTGATTCTAAAGTAACTATTCGCACTGATCATGCTGCTATTAAATACCTTATGGAAAATAAAGATGCTAAACCTAGACTTATTAGATGGGTTCTCTTGCTACAAGAATTTGATTTACATATTATTGATAGAAAGGGAGCTGAGAACCCCGTTGCAGACAACTTGTCTAAGTTAGAGAATGTTCTTGATGACCCACTACCTATTGATGATAGCTTTCCTGATGAACAATTGGCTGTCATAAATGCTTCTCGAACTGCTCCATGGTATGCTGATTATGCTAATTACATTGTTGCTAAATTTATACCACCTAGTTTCACATACCAGCAAAAGAAAAAGTTTTTCTATGATTTGAGACATTACTTTTGGGATGACCCACATCTCTATAAAGGAGTAGATGGTGTTATTAGACGTTGTGTACCTGAGCATGAACAGGAACAGATCCTATGCAAGTGTCACTCCGAGGCTTATGGAGGGCACCACGCTGGAGATAGAACTGCACATAAGGTATTGCAATCCGGTTTTTATTGGCCTACCCTCTTCAAAGATGCCCGTAAGTTTGTCTTGTCTTATGATGAATGCCAAAGAATTGGTAATATTAGTAGACGCCAAGAAATGCGTATGAATTATTCGCTTGTTATTGAACCATTTGATGTTTGGGGCTTTGATTATATGGGACCGTTTCCTTCCTCTAATGGGTATACACATATTTTAGTTGTTGTTGATTACGTTACTAAGTGGGCAGAAGCTATTCCAACTAGTAGTGCTGATCATAACACCTCTATTAAGATGCTTAAAGAAGTTATTTTTCCGAGGTTTGGAGTCCCTAGATATTTAATGACTGATGGTGGTTCACACTTTATTCATGGTGCCTTTCATAAAATGCTTGCTAAGTACGATGTTAATCATAGAATTGCATCTGCATATCACCCACAGTCTAGTGGTCAAGTAGAATTGAGTAATAGAGAGCTCAAATTAATTTTGCAAAAGACTGTTAATAGATCTAGAAAGAATTGGTCCAAGAAACTTGACGATGCATTATGGGCCTATAGAACTGCATATAAAAATCCAATGGGTATGTCTCCGTATAAAATGGTTTATGGAAAAGCATGTCACTTACCTCTCGAACTAGAACATAAGACATTTGGGCCATTAAAGAGCTCAATTATGATTTCAAACTTGCCGGTGAGAAGAGGCTATTTGACATTAGCTCACTTGATGAATGGAGAACCCAGGCCTATGAGAATGCCAAGTTGTTTAAAGAAAAAGTTAAAAGATGGCATGACAAAAGGATACAAAAACATGAGTTTAATATAGGTGATTATGTGTTGCTATACAACTCTCGTTTAAGATTTTTTGCAAGAAAAAATCTCTCTAAATGGGAAGGTCCTTACGTTATCGAGGAGGTCTATCGTTCCGGTGCCATAAAAATCAACAACTTCGAAGGCACAAATCTGAAGGTGGTGAACGGTCAAAGAATAAAACATTATATCTCAGGTAATCCTATAAATGTTGAAACTAATGTTATTGAAACCGTAACCCGGGGGAATACATAAGGGACACTTTCCAGAACGCTTCAGACTCCGAAAAGGAATAGGTACGTGGTACGGTAAGTAAACCAACTCCAAAACAGTTATAATGGCAATTTTTCTCCATTTTGGAATATTTAAGAAAATAGGAAAATAAGAAGTAGTCCGGGAAGGACACGAGGGTGGGAGGCGCGCCCTACCCCCTGGGTTTGCCCCTTGCCTCGTGGGCACCTCGTGTGCCCTCCGGACTCCGTTTTCTTGCACGATACTTTTTTTGGTCGGTAAAAATTCATTATATAATGATCACGGAGTTCACCAACAACCACAAGCTGGATGCCAAGGACATTGGGGAGGCCATCTTCAAGCTTCACGAGAAAATCGAGCACCTCCAAGCCCAGAACTATGACCTGCAAAACCAAAACTGTGAGTATGAATATAGATTCAAGAGGATGAGTTTGGCTGCAGATTTAAGGATCCCGGAGACTCGAGCATCCTTCTATGATGGAGAGCCTATGCCTTGGAAGATGGATGACAAGCCTACATCATCAACAATTTCTTCACCAGCAAAAGAGACATAATCACATGGGTATGGGCACTCACCTTGGCAACTCCCAAGCTTGGGGGAGGTGCCCCGGTATCGTATCAACATCACATTCCTATCTTTACCTTTTTCTTAGTTCGATCCTTTTTGGTAATATCTTGATCTAGTAGAATAAAGTTTTAGTATGATTTAGTTTTGAGTTTAGCTCTATGATCCCTCTATGTAATCGAGTCCGTGAGCTATATATAATAAAGATTAGTGTTGAGTCAAGGGCTTGATTATCTTGCTATGATCTCGAGGGAATTAAAGAAAAAGAAAGAATAAAAAGAAATAAAGAGATCATGTTGATCTTATGGAGAGTAATGACTTCACATATAAAGAGTATGATGAATAAAAGTTGTTGAGAGTTGACAAACATAGTTTTGGTCATCGTTGCAATTAATAGGAAGTAATAAAGAAAGAGAGGTTCTCACATATAAATACACTATCTTGGACATCTTTTATGATTGTGAGCACTCATTAAAATATGACATGTTAACGAGTTGATGTTGGACAAGGAAGACAACGTAATGGGTTATGTTTTCTTATATCTGAGATAAAGTATATTGTCATGGATCATCCAACATGTTGAGCTTGCCTTTCCCTCTCATGCTAGCCAAATTCTTTGCACCAAGTAGAGATACTACTTGTGCTTCCGAATACCCTCAAAACCAGTTTTGCCATGAGTGTCCACCATATCTACCTATGGATTGAGTAAGATCCTTCAAGTAAGTTGTCATCGGTGCAAGCAATAAAAATTGCTCTCTAAATATGTATGACTTATTAGTGTGGAGAAAATAAGCTTTATACGATCTTGTGATGTGGAAGAAAAAAAAGCGACGGACTGCATAATAAAGGTCCATATCACAAGTGCCAATATAAGGTGACGTTCTTTTGCATTAAGATTTCATGCATCCAACCATGAAAGCGCATGACAACCTCTCCTTCCCTCTGCGAAGGGCCTATCTTTTACTTTTGTCTTATTCCTTATGCAAGTGTCATGGTGATCTTCACCTTTCCTTTTTACATTTTATCCTTTCACAAGCACATTGTGTTGGAAAGATCCTGATATATATATATATATATATATATATATATATATATATATATATCCAATTGGACTATAGTGCATTCTATGCATACTAGCAAAAATATTAATGGACAGATTCTAGTGTGTGAAAATTATTGTGACAAAGGTCCAGGTGATAGGGTTCGGCTACGGTGACAGAATGCAAAAAGAATCAACTTAATCGGAGCTACGGTTTGAGAGATATGGCCATTTGAAGTTCGAATTCGAATCTGAATAAATTCAAATTTGAATCTGACAAAAGTTTACAAAAAGGATACCACTTGATAGATCTAAACATGACGAAGAATTTGCCGCTGGTTTCATCGAGTTTGGATCTACGGTTAAAAAGTTGTGGCTACTCGAAGTTCAAGGACTGATCTGCTAATTACAGGGACTAAACAGAGAAGAAAACTATCGCAACCAAGTCCCTGGCCACGTGGCGGCTCCTAGCTGGCCAAGCAGCGTCTGCTGCGGAGGCTATACGGCGAATGGCCGCTAAATAGAAAAAAACAACGGCGACGGCTAACTAAAGAAAAACCGACGCTCGGTTTAAATAAAACCGCACGGTCTAAGGGAACCGCGGTTAACCGCGTACCTCTTCGCAAAATAAAAAAACGAACCTAATCTAATCTGGGCCGTCGGTGATCGATCTAACGGGCGGGAGTGGGGCGGCGGCTTACAGCGGCTGGCGACGTCGGCGACGAGCAGAGGACGGCGGCGCGGCGTCGGGCGGTGGCGGGGCCGCGGCTACGGCGGTCGTCGGCGTCGGGGAGGTGCGGCGCGGCGTGGGCGTTCGGATGGTGGCATCAGGGCTCCTCAGGGGCGTCTGGGATCGGCGAGACGAAGGCGGCGGCGCTCCGTGGGCTCCGGCGAGGTCGGGCGTCGTCTCCGGCGGGACCTAGGCGAGGAAAAGGTGTCAAAAAGACAAGCAAGTTCACGGTGGCACGATTGACGAAGGAACAAGGGCTCGGGGTGGTTTACTGGCAGCGGAATGCTCCGGCGAGGTCCGTTCGGCCGGCGAGATCCAAGCGGCGACTGCGGGCGGTAGGAGCGGCGTGGAAAGAAGCGGGACGGCGAGGATGGAAGAGGGGGTCGAGGGGCTTTTATAGGCGAGGGCAGAGGGCTCGGGGTCGACGGAT
The DNA here is from genome assembly GCF_018294505.1 of Triticum aestivum. Lineage (NCBI taxonomy): Eukaryota > Viridiplantae > Streptophyta > Magnoliopsida > Poales > Poaceae > Triticum > Triticum aestivum. The sequence goes on from NC_057814.1 coordinate 343,380,803, forward strand.
AAGCCTTATCCGAGCGCGAGGCGACCGGCGGTTGCGGGCGGTGAGGCGCGGATGTTTATCCCGCGTGGTGCGGGAGGTTGGGGACGGCCTGACGGGCGGGGCCCGCCTGGCAGCGGCAGTGAGAGGAGGCGAGCGAGGGCGAGCGCGGCGCGGTCGACCGGGCGGGAGGCTTCGGGCGCGCGGGCGGCCTTGGGCCGAAAATGGCCGGTGGGCTGGCTGGCCTGGCGGGGCTAGCTGAGCGCGTGCGTCCCTGGTCCGAACTGGTTTCGGTCCAGGCGGGTGAGTGCGTGCGTGCGTGCGTGTTTTTTTTAACGGAACACTAAAGTGGCCCTAAATAATTCAAATGAATTAATAAAAACACCACAATAATTTCTAAAATAACTATACAATATTTAGAACCTAATGAACATTAACTTAAGCACATAACATTTTGAAAATATTTTCCTACTGCAATTAATGCATTTTTAAAAATAAATACCAATAAACTCCAAAACTTCAAATAATATTCAGAATAAAATTTCCCACTCTTTTATAAATTTGAGGAAGTCATCTTATCCCCTCTCATTTGTTTTTCTCGAGTGGAAAAATATTATTTGAATATTTCAAAAACTCCAAAATGCAAAGAAATATGATATGCATTGAATGATTCTATTAACATCCAAATTTAATAAAAAATGGGATGTTACAAACCTACCCCCCTTAAGATGAATCTCATCCTCGAGATTCGGGTTGGCCAGCAAAAAGGTGTGGATGGTCCTGTCTAAGATCTTCCTCTCGTTCCCAAGTAGCTTCCTCCTCGGTGTGGTGACTCCACTGAACCTTGCAGAACTTGATGATCTTGGTACGAGTGATTCTCTCTGCAGTCTCAAGAATCTTAATAGGTTTCTCCTCATAAGTCAGATCATTCTCCAACCTAATTGCCTCCAGTGGCACTGTATCTCTCAAAGGAATGTCCGCCATCTCTGCATGACACTTCTTCAGCTGGGAAACATGAAACCCATCATGAACTCCCGACAAAGCCTCTGGTAATTCCAGCTGGTATGCAACCTCTCCTCTACGTTCCAGAACTCTGTATGGTCCCACAAACCGTGGTGCTAACTTTCCTTTGACTCCAAATCTCTTAATACCTCGAAGTGGTGACACTCGAAGATATGCTCTATCTCCCACTTCATAGATCACTTCCTTGCGTTTAGCATCGGCATAACTTTTCTGCCTTGACTGAGCTATCTTAATTCTGTCATGAATCAACTTGACCTTCTCCTCAGAATCCCTAATCAAATCAGGTCCAAACAATTTGCGATCTCCAACTCCATCCCACATCAAAGGTGTCCTGCATTTCCTGCCATACAATGCCTCGAAAGGGGCCATTTGCAAACTGGCTTGGTAGCTATTGTTGTACGAGAACTCTGCGTAGGGTAAGTTATCATCCCAACTAGACCCATAGTCTAGCGCACAAGCTCTCAGCATGTCCTCCAGAATCTGATTGACTCTCTCTGTCTGCCCATCAGTCTGTGGATGGAAGGCTATACTGAACTCTAGCCTGGTACCCAAAGTTTCATGCAACTGATTCCAAAACTTTGAGGTAAACTGTGTTCCTCTATCTGATACGATGCTCCTCGGAACTCCATGCAGACATACGATCCTGGTCATATATATCTTTGCCAGCTTAGCACTTGTATAGGTGGTCTTTACTGGAATGAAGTGAGCAACCTTGGTCAAACGATCCACTATCACCCAAATGGAATCATAACCTAAACGGGTCCTGGGTAACCCCGTGATAAAGTCCATACCAAGTTTATCCCATTTCCAATCAGGTATCGGCAACGGCTGAAGTAAACCTGTTGGTTTCTGATGCCCCGCCTTTACTCTCTGACATACATCACATATTGCGACATACTCGGCAATCTCTCTCTTCATACCGGCCCACCAAAAACTTTCCTTCAAGTCCAAGTACATCTTGGTGTTGCCTGGGTGTATGGAATATGGTGAGTCATGAGCCTCCTGAAGAATCAACTTCCTGATCTTCGGGTCATTGGGTACACAAATCCGTTGCTCAAACCATATGATTCCATTTTCATCCTCACGGAATCCTTCTGCTTTCCCTTTGCTCATCATTTCCTTTATCTCAGCAATACCTTGGTCCAACTTCTGGGCCTCTCTGATCCTTCCCAACAAGGTGGACTGTACCTCGAGTGCGGCAACATAACCTCTTGGAACTATTTCCAACTGAATGTCTCTAAGCTCATCACATAACTCCTGAAGTAAACCTCCTGCTGTAAGGGTACTAACATAACTCTCACGGCTCAAAGCATCCGCCACAACATTGGCTTTTCCTGGATGATAATGCAGACTCATGTCATAATCCTTTATAAGTTCCAACCATCTCCTTTGCCTGAGATTCAACTCCTTCTGCGTGAAAATGTACTTCAAACTCTTGTGATCCGTGTAAACATCACAACGATTCCCAATAAGATAGTGTCTCCATGTCTTGAGCGCATGTACTACGGCTGCCCACTCCAAATCATGCATGGCATAGTTCAACTCATGAGGTCGAAGCTGTCGTGAAGCATAAGCTACAACCTTTCCCTCTTGCATAAGAACACCTCCAAGTCCCAGACGTGAAGCATCACAATACACCTGAAAGTCCTTGTGCACGTCAGGCAGGATTAGCACTGGGGTTGTGACCAAACGCTTCTTCAACTCTTGAAAGCTGGCTTCACACTCTTCAGTCCAAACGAACATGGTGTCCTTCTTCAACAACGCTGTCATGGGCCTTGCAATCTTGGAGAAATTTTCAATAAATCTCCAGTAATATCCAGCAAGTCCAAGAAAACTACGAATCTCGCCAACTGTGGTGGGTGCATTCCATTCTGTGACTGACTCTACCTTGGTAGGGTCCACTGCAATCCCTTCACCTGAGACTACATGTCCAAGGAATCCGACTTCCTTGAGCCAAAACTCACACTTGCTAAACTTGGCATAAAGTTGATGTTCTCTGAGCTTCTCCAAAACTAAGCGCAGATGTTCAGCATGTTCCTCCTCGTTCTTGGAGAAAACCAATATGTCATCAATGAATACCACAACGAACTTATCCAAGAACTCCATGAACACCTTGTTCATCATGCTCATAAAATAAGCAGGGGCATTAGTCAAACCAAAGGACATGACTGTATACTCATAAAGCCCATACCTTGTGGTAAAAGCTGTCTTGGGTATATCCTTCTCACGGATCTCCAATTGGTGATAACCCGATCGAAGATCGATCTTGGAGAAAACACTAGCTCCTTCTAGCTGGTTAAACAAGTCATTGATCATCGGTAGGGGATACTTGTTCTTGATGGTCACCTCGTTCAAAGAGCGGTAATCCACACACATCCTCAAGGTCCCATCCTTCTTCTCCACTAAGAGTACTGGGGCTCCCCAAGGTGATGAACTCGGGCGAATATACCCTTTCTCTAGCAACTCCTTAATCTGTTTCTTGACTTCCTCCAAATCATTAGCGGGCATCCGATACGGCCTCTTGGAGATAGGTCCTGTACCTGGCAGCAACTCAATCAAAAACTCAATCTCCCGATCTGGCGGCATACCCGGTAACTCCTCCGGAAATACATCGGGATAATCCTTCACCACTGGTACTTCTTCCTGGACAACTCCCGTAAGAGAGTTCACCTGAGTCCTCTTAGGCTTAAGCCTAGATACATACTTGATCCTCTTCTTCTCTGGGGTGGTGAGAAAAATCGATCTCCTAGCACAATCAATGTTCCCCACATACTTGGACATCCAATCCATCCCTAGGATTACATCCAACCCTTGCGACTCTAGTATGATCATGTCTATGGGAAAAACATGTCCCCCTATGTTCAAAGGCAACTGGAAACATCCCTGACTAGCCATAGACTCGGCTCCTGGGGAACTCACTAGAATGGGTGACTTAAGAGCTATGGTAGGCAACTTATGTTTATCCACGAATCCCCTTGATATGAATGAATGTGATGCACCAGTGTCAAAAAGAATGAGTGCTGGAAATGAATTAACCAAGAACTTACCAATCACTGCGTCAGGCTGCTCATAGACCTCCTCCACATTGACATGATTCACATGCCCCTTAGTGAAGGGATTAGGCTTCTTGCCTCCAGAATTCCCATTTCCATTCCCATTCTGCTGCTCGGGACACTCATTGGAGTAGTGCCCTGTCTTCTTGCATTTGAAGCAAGTGATGTGACTCAGATCTTTCTTCATTGGTGTAGAAGAGTTGAAATGCTGCTGGTTGCCATTCCCTCCATTGCCATTGCCATTTCCATGCTTGTGACCATGGTGGTTGTGTCCATTTCCTCCATGCTGAATGTGGCCTCCATGGTTATGATGATTCCCTCCAAACTTGCTAGTGCCTGATCCAGAACTTCCTGAGTACGGGCTGTACCGGGGTTTCTGTTGAACTCCAGAGTTATACTTCCCGTGACCGTACTTCCTCTTACGATTCTCCATCCGCTGGTGCTTGCCTTCGAGAATGGTAGCCTTATCAACCAGCTCCTGATAGTTCACAAAGGTCGCCACAGTCAACTGAACTCCCAACTCATCGTTCAGTCCCTCCAGAAACTTCTCTTGCTTGGCTGCATCAGTGGCCACGTCCTCTGGGGCATAACGGGCCAACTTACTGAACTCATCAACATACTGGGATAACGTGCGTCCTCCCTGGCGCAAGCTGCGGAACTCCTTCTTCTTCAGACTCATGGCTCCAGCTGAGACATGAGCAGTGCGGAACGCCTGCTGGAACTGAGTCCAAGTCACACTCTCCAAGGGGTATGTGGTGGTGTAGTTCTCCCACCAAGCAGCGGCCAGGCCATCCAGCTGATGGGCGGCAAACTTCACCTTCTCAGCATCATTGCATCTTGTCGTGGCCAGTTCCCTTCCTATCTTGCGGAGCCAGTCATCTGCGACAATCGGCTCCGTGCTACTGGAGAACACGGGTGGGTTCAGCCTCAGAAAACGGGTAAGACTGTCAACTGGGGGTGGCGGCGGTGGGTTGTTGTTGGTGTTGTTGTTGTTCTGGTTCTGAATGAGCATCTGCATAAGAGCATTCTGCTGCTGGATCAATTGCGTGAGCTCCGGCGGAAAGTTGAATCCGTGGTCACGTCTTGGAGGCATCTGATGGGTTTAGAGTGGATGAGGAGTTAGAATAGGATAAGGCCTAGTGAGTAAAATCACACTACCCATATGCACATGATAGCAATAAAACTTCAAATCACTCCAATTCAATTTGAAACAAAGAGGTTCACACAAATAATCAAACCTAAGGTAAGCCATGTCACAAGATTTGACAAGGTCTTACAAATGAAGTAAAACTAGTCGGATAACGAAATCGAATTTCTAACTCTCATGGTGGTATAAATCTAACTCTCATCGGATGAAGAGCAGTCAACCATGTTGACATCAGGTGTCCTTGCATCACTGTCTGTGTCGTCATCTCCAAGCTCATCATCCTGGTCCTTGTCCTGGCTGACGTAATCTCCATAAGAGTGATCCTCCTGGATGTTTTCTCCCTCATCCAGCTTCTCCTCGGCCTCCTCAAGCTCAAGCTTCAGGTCGTCGATCTTCTCCTGCAGTGCGTCCAGCTCTCCCTCATGCTTGATGCGAGCGTCCTGGAGTTCCTCCTCGAGATCGGCCTTGACGATCATGTTGTTAGACAGCTCCAGCTCCATCATACGAATGTGATCCTCCATGTCCTGGATATGGGATGCTATCGTCTCGTCCTCCAGGGTACGCACCACATCTCCATTTGCATCGCGGCGTCCGTACATCACGAAGGAGGTCTTCTTGAGGTCCTCGTCATACTCCTCCCGAAATGCGTCCGAGAGCAATGTGAGCAGTGATGCCCCTGCCCAAGACCCATGTTGCAGTATCCACATGGAAATCAATGGGCTTGGTGCGGTTTCCGAGGATGTGTCCGGGGATATGGGCATCAATCCTCCAACGCGTCTCCTCGGGCAAGGTGGCAGTGAAACTTCCAGTGAATGTGGGAAGCCCAATCTTCAGGTGCCTCACGATCTTCATCAGCTGCCGTCCAAAGGGCATGGTCTCATCGGGCTGCTCGAACTCAACAATGGCAGACGACGTCTACATTTTGAAAGAGAGAAGAAATTAGTATCGAAGTAGAGAAGGTACGAGACCAAAGGATATATAGGGAAAGTGAAAAATATAGTTTTTATCCTATG
>NC_057814.1:343577401-343578325 GCF_018294505.1 Triticum aestivum
AGAATCTATCCACGACAACAAATATGCTATCCCTCCCCTTCTTTGTTCGAGGTAAACCTAAAACAAAGTCCATAGATATATCCTCCCAAGGAACACTAGGTACAGGCAAAGGCATATATAAACCATGAGGATTGAGTCGTGACTTAGCTTTTTGACATGTAGTGCAGCGAGCAACAAAACGCTCAACATCCCGTCTCATCTTTGGCCAAAAGAAATGTGTAGCAAGTACGTCCTCCGTCTTCTTCACGCCAAAGTGTCCCATTAATCCTCCTCCATGCGCCTCCTGCAACAACAAAAGACGAAGAGAGCTAGCTGGAATGCATAGCTTGTTAGCACGGAACACAAATCCATCATTAACGACAAACTTGTTCCAGGTTCTTCCTTCTTTACAATTCTGCAATACATCTTTAAAATCAGCATCATGCACATATTGATCTTTGATGGTCTCCAACCAAATATTTTTAAGTCAAGTTGTGAAAGCATAGTATAGCGACGAGACAATGCATCAGCAATAACATTTTCTTTACCCTTCTTGTGTTTAATGACATAAGGGAAAGTTTCAATGAATTCAACCCATTTAGCATGTCTACGATTCAGTTTAGCTTGACTTTTAATATGTTTCAAAGATTCATGATCAGAATGTATAACAAATTCTTTGGGCCATAAATAATGTTGCCATGTTTCTAAAGTCCGAACAAGAGCATATAGTTCTTTATCATAAGTAGAATAATTCAGACTAGGCCCACTCAATTTTTCAGAAAAGTATGCAACAGGTTTGCCATCTTGTAATAACACACCTCCTAATCCAATGCCACTAGCATCACATTCAAGCTCAAAAGTCTTATTAAAATCAGGAAGTTGGAGTAAAGGAGCATGTGTCAACTTATCTTTCAATACCGTGAAGGCTTCTTCCTGTGCGGTACC